>NW_015173162.1:1011619-1013729 GCF_001447785.1 Gekko japonicus
GTCCCTCTTCTTGTCTGTATACTAATAGCTAAGAGGCTCCCTCTGTGCGGATATCTAAATCCGCACATCAGGGGCACTTGGGGGGCAGAGAGATTTTCCTGCACACTTGGGGCAGTCCCCAGGTGTGCAGAAAAATCTGAAAAGTTTTAAAAACTATACAGGGGATACTTAAGTCCCCCCAAAAGTAAAATCCCCCTGTGCATGTGCAGATAACTCTCTGGCCATGGGGGGAGGCTTGGCGGGCCCGGCAGTTGGGAGCCACTCAGGGCTTGCTGCTGGTGCTGTGGGGGCTGTGGGAGAAGGCTTGGTGGTTCCGGCAGCTGGGAGCCACTCAGACCTCGCCGCCAGTGCCTGGGGGGAGCAGGAGAAGGGGGGCGGGGAGAAGGATTGGCAGGCCTGGCGTCTGGGAGCCGCGCGGCTTTGCCGTCGATGCCGGGGGGGCGGGGGAGAAGGCTCACCTGCGGCTGCTTCCTTCTCCATGTGGAGCTCCTTCCCCCCCCCCCCCGTGAGTATCGCGGGTCCCTGCTTCTTGTGTATCTAATTCGCAACAGTTCCCTCTGCGTTCGGATATTTATTTCTGCAGAAAGGGGGCACACTCTCCCCCAACAGGTTTTTCTACACTCAGAGGACTCCATGAGGCTCCAGAAAAATGCAAAAAGCACACACAAAAACCCATAGGGAAGGGTTGAATCCCCCCCATACCTTTTGAAATGGCCGCCACAGGGATCTGTTCCAGGCCCCACCGCACCTACAGTGAGAGAAAGCCAGAGAGAGAGGGGAGGAAGCAAAAGCAGGACTGGATCTAGGATTGGGGAGGATTCTTTGTGCAGTATGAATGGCTAAATAGCAGGGGGTTTGGAGCCAGGCCTGGGACTAGGATTGGCCACTCCAGGTTGGGAAATTCGTGGAGATTCTGTGGTGAAGTCTGAGGAGTGCAGAGTTTGGGGAGAGGAGAGGCCTTAGCTGGATATAGTGCCACAGAGTCCACCCATTTTTTCCAGTTCTGTCTGGAGTTCAGTTGTAATTTTGGGAGATCTCCAGGTCCCACCTGGAGGTTGGCAAGCCTAGGCCTAGCAGACCCTCTGGGTGACTTGAGATCACCTGACTTGCATGATTCAACTAGGCCTGGCTGCTTGCTACTGTTCAACAGCAGCCACCCTATGAAAGTCAATGTAGTATAATGGTCAGAACTTCAGAGCAGAGTTTGCAAGACCCAGGTTTACAGCCCCATCTTGCTGTGGAAGCTCACTGGGTGATTTTGGACCAGTCACATACTTTCAGCCTAACCTTCCTCATAGGGTTGTTGTGTGGCTAAAAAGGAGGAGAGAATAATGTAAACTGCTTTAGTCCCCACTGTGGAAAAAGTCCATGGTTTACCTCAGCAGAAGCTGCAGGGGGAAAAGGAGACAGAAAGCTGAAGAGAGAGTGGCAGATAAAGTTAGGTTGGCTGTTGGTTGGGAAGGAGATAGGGATGCCAACTCCAGGTTGGGAAATTCCCGGATATTTGAGGGTTGCAGCCAATGCTCCCTCTAAGCTGTGGAGTCCTGTGAGCAAAAATTCTCCTTTCTGAGCTACTGGCATTAAAGTTGTGAGTGAGCGATTGGGCTGCTGCATAAATCAGTTTGCTTTGGAGCCCATCCTTCCTGAGATAAGACATAAAATGTGTGAGCCGGGGGCTAAAAAACTGTGAGCTAGCTCACACTAACTCAGCTTAGAGGGAACACTGGTTGCAGCCTGGGGATGGTGAGGATTGAGGCAGGGAGGGACTTCAGATATAATGCCATAGACTCCACCCTCCAAAACAATCATTTCCTCCAGGGGAACTAATATTGCCAACCTCCAGGTGAGGGCTGGAGATCTCCTGGAATTACAACTGATCCCCAGATGTCAGAGATCAGTTCCTCTGGAGAAAATGGCTGTTTTAAGGGTGCAGTTTATGGTATTATACCCTGCTTCCAAGCTCAAACCTCATCCTCACAAGGCTCCACTCACAAATCTCCAGGAATTTCCCAACATGGAGCTGGCAACCCTAAGAGGAACTGATCTCTGTATTTGGACAATCCATTGTGATTCCTGGAGAGCGGCTGCTGCCACTGCTGCTGTGCGGGGG
>NW_015173162.1:1013784-1066693 GCF_001447785.1 Gekko japonicus
TGGGAATGGGGTAGCTGTTCCCAAAAGTTTCTTGCAGGTCCCACTTGTAATCTCTAAATACTGACAAAGCTATAGTTTCAAAAGACAATGCTTGGGCTTTTAAAAAAATGTGATACTAAAGGGGAAAAAGCCCTAGCATTGCCTTTTTCACATAAAACGAAAAACAAATGATTACAACCCAGAAAATGAAGAGATTCCATGATTGCGTTAATTGTCTTGCTGGCCTGGACAACATTTCATCTAGTTCAGCATTTTGGTTCCAAGAGGCATTAGCCATGCTCACAAGCAAGATGTGAAGAAGCTGGTGTTATAGCTATTATTTATATCCAGGATCTAGTCCCAAAGCCTCACAACAGAAGTAAAAAGAAAACAGAAACCTACGAGCATAAAAATCGTTCCCATTGTTCAGCCTGTCACTGAAACACCACTTAAAGCACTGAAAAAAATCTCTCAGGAGGAATAGATATTCATTCTGCTTTTTTATTAAAAGAAAAAAAAGGTGCCAGTATTCACATGTAAGGTTTCACCAGTTTCCCTCTCAGGACCTGAGAGAGCCCCAAGAAATAGTGCTGGTACTCAGTACCAGTGAGTACCATCCCAAAAAAGCCCTCTGTTTCATCTATTTGTCCACAGGGGGTGTAGTGCTCCAGAGACATCCATGGAGTTGAACCAAGGATCCATTCCACAAATTGTGGTTGGTGTTTTCCTTCAGCATAGGCCGGCGGGAGTGCAAGGAAGCCCCGCCAAGGCCCTCCCTGGCCCCAGGCAGGCAGGGGTGGGGAGAGGCGGGGAGGAAGCAACTTACCCTCCCTCTTCTCCTGCCTCCTCCTGGCTGAATGAGGGCCGGAAGCGGAGCGGCTGGAAGCAGGGGGCGGGGCTTCGTCGTGTGCCCCGCCCCCACCCCTCACCCGGGGGAACGGCGATCCCCCCAATCGACCTCTGCCTTTCCCTCTAAATTCCATCTGGGCAAGTTTGTACTGTCTCCATGTTTTCCAATGGTCCCTCTAAGCTGTGTAGACTTGTGAGCAAAAATTCTCCTTTGTGAGCTCCTGGCATTAAAGTTGTGAACAAGCGATTTGGCTCCTGCATAAACTAGTTTGCTCTGGAGCCATCCTTCTTGAGCTAAGGCAAAAATGTGTGAGCCGGAGGCTAAAAAAACTGAGCTCACACTAACTCAGCCTATAGGGAACACTGATGTTTTTCTCTCCGACTATGTACTTTTACTAAAGGTCTAAGCATCTCCTCTCATCCTCAGTCCCCAAACAAAAGGAGACTTGTAAAAGAAAAGAAAACTTGATTCTACCACCCCCCACACACATTTTTAAAGGACTGGGACATTCTTCAAGCCTAAGGAGGCTTCCTGCAACTTAAGAGGCTCCTGAGGCTGGAAGAAGTCTTCAGATTTTGCTGAGCAAAACAGGAGGACACAGGCCAGTGACTGCAGTGGTATCACTTCTGCTCTTTCTTTTCTTGTTCACAGAGCAGTTGTTTGTTTGAAAGGAAGTGTATGGAAGCTGGTGGAAATTTCCCATCCATTTCGTTTTCCTTAGAGAAAAGCATTTGATTTTTCAAGTCTGTTGTTTGCATTAAAGATGCATAATTTGTTCCGTGGTAATCGATGTCTGTGTGTACCTACAACATCAAATGGCAGTTATATGACTCAAAGTCACAGGATTAAAACATGAGTTCAGCAGAGCGAGCTCTCATAACAGGCTATGAGACCAGTGGAAACTCCAAATAATAATAAGTCATGTGCAATTTTTCCATGAGAGTTTTTTTTAAAACTTTTTTAAAAAAACAAACAAAATGCAGTTGGGAAGGCTGCCGTCTGAACGGGGAGGCCAGCACAGAGAAAGGGAGGGCATTCTGAATCCTTTCCCTATTTTGCTGCCTGTTCTGTTAGCCACAATACTGGGTCTCAGTTTGAATGATGATGGGGGGGAATTTAGCGAAGAGGCCGTTTCTTAATAAGGTGTGCAAACTAGGGATCGTACTCCAACTAGACCAGAGTCAGAACTCTCTTGGAGCAGCACAGATGACAGACAGGAAATATCTTTATGTAATGTATTAAGAAAATAACCTTAATCCGTTCAGCTAATTTAATAAAAAAATATCACAGAGAAGAGCTAGGAAATACAGGGGTGAAGCGATCTTAAGAGATCAGACATAAAAGAGGGCAAAACTTTGATGGGGGTTATAGCTAATTAGTTTAGTTTAGTTTAGTTTTAGTGTTACAGTCAAGACCAGCATACAAAACAAACGTAGTATGAAAATAGCCACCTTCCGAAGAGGAGGGTCCATGATGATGTCGGGTAGTTCCACCATGAGGTTATTTTCCCTTCTGCTGGAATGTGCTTTGCTCTGCAGCTGCATTTCGGCTTTGCTCCTTATCTGCCTGCTGGCCTTGAGCGCTCACCGCTTAGGCGCGAATGCCTCCAACTCTCCCGCTCACCCCTGAACGGTTAAATAATCCCCGCGTTCTGTATTCATTGCTTATTGTCCTCTTGGTGTCAGGGGGTATTGTATGAACCCACTATATTTACTATTGCCATTTTGTATGCGTCATTCCTGACTCAAAGAGTCCAAGTCGATTTCACTCTGATCAATAGAGCTGAATCTCGTTAAGAACCTGCTGTTGATACTGTCATTGAAGTACCTGACAGGTGAAGAGCACATGGCTTGGCCGGCAAGTACGTTGGTTGTTGTGTCCGCTGACCGCCACCAGGGGCCAGCGAATACCCCAGAGCTTGACTCTGGAAGAACAATGGGACTAGACTCCTAGTCCCTCCACTGGGGGAACCAATGGGACCGTGGCGGGAGATTTAAACCCTAGGGGTGTGTCCCCAGGTGTGTATATAGTTGGCCAGCCGGCTGTTAGTCTTTGTCTTGTTGTGTACCAGTAAACCATGCTGATCACTACATCAGTCTCAGTGGTTTCTTCATGCGTTTAACCCACTACATTGGTGAAGACTCAAAAGAGATGGGGGACCCAGCCAGTACATGTCCCAGGAGACTGAACCAAAGATGGCTGGGTTTGGAGCCCAGATATAGGAAAATTGTACCTTTGGGGTAGAGGGCACAATAGGGCAATGGTCCAGGATGGACCATGATGGCCGGTAATGTCTCAAAAGGGGTTTTGGACAAAAGAAGGCAGGCATGGGACAATTGCAGAGTCTTTGCTCCATTAATGGCTGGGCCATTAAGAAAATAATGACGACAATAGACTGTGGCTGGGGTGGTCCTGGTATCAAGGGGCAAAGTCCAGAGGTTTGATTGTGAGACGTTGAGCTGGAATGCAGGTTTGCTGACACCTTTGAGATGATGAAATTATAGGCATTGTCCTTTCACGATGACAGGTAGTGATTGCTGTATGTGAGCTTGATGGCTGAATGAGTCAGAGAGAGCACAGTCCTGGCACATGTCCGGGCTAGTTGGCTTTGCACACAGAGAGGGCTAGACTTGCCGCTTGCCAACTTTGGCCCTAACCTGGCCAGGGTACCATCCTTCATGTGCCAAGGGGAGGCTCAGGCTAACAATTCCCTGTAACAACCCACTCCATGCGAGAAAAGATACATGTCGCTGGTTCCATCAAGGCAAGGGAGATACATTGAGCAAACTTGTAGAGTATCAACCCAGTACTCAATGGCTTCTGTGTCTTGCTGCAGAGATTACTGGCCCACTTTGATCAGTAGGTATGTTGTCTGCCCATTATGTTCATGTTTGGGGTGGGGATAAACAGTGAGTGATCCCATTCCACCCATTTAATCAAATGTTTCTTTGTTAACAGGTGACACTTCCCAGTGGATCCACATGGACCCCTGCATTTCAGAGAGGTAAATGTTAAGGGCCAGACCACTGGCAGCCAGGCTCGCAGCCATGATGGGGCATACTGTGGCCACGCCCCCTGACTCACCCTCCACACCCCACAACTTTACTTTCCCAATAATCCTTTCTTTCTTTCTTTCTTTCTTTTTGCATTTCTAAAAATCCCTTTAAATTTTAAATCGGGCATAGCATAGCGGGCTGGGTGTAAGCACTGGCCTGGACTCAGCAGCAGCAGTGCACGGCCCCTTTAAAGGGCAAGCTCCTCGAGGCAGGAGGCAAGGCTTCTGTCATGCTCCCACTTCTCCCCACCCCCTGCTTCTGCTGCAGAAACAGGCAGCTGCTGTCCCTTCCATTTTCTCCCATGCGCCAGCCTTCCAATTCGCGCCTGCGGGCTAAAAAGTTCAACCAGCTCTAAAATGGGAAGGAAGGAGTGATCCAGTCCCAACTGTTCTGTCCCTCACTGACGCCGCTGGGGGGACTCTGATTATTAAAGCAGCAGCAGCTGCTCCAGCACCGCCAGTCCCGTCTATTTAGTAAGAGCCGCAAGAGCATGCTGGGCAATGTAACGTACATTTCCTTTGCGGCGAAAACAAAGGGAGGGCAAGAAGATCCCTGCCAGCCAGCCAGTCCCAGGGAGGGAAGTGAGCACGTGCGCCTCTCTGCTGTGCCCAGCAGTTTTGCAGGTACCCTGGAGAGATGGAGGGAGAAGCTGCCCCAGGTAAGAACCGCCACTGCCGTGAGCCCCTTCCTCCCCACTTTCCATTAAAAAAAGGTAAAGGTTCCCTTGCTCGAAAGCCAGTCAAGTCCGACTCTAGGGTTGCGGTGCTCATCTCCGTTTCAAAGCCGAAGAGCCAGCGCTGTCCGAAGACGTTTCCGTGGTCATGTGGCCGGCATGACTAAACACCAAGGCGCACGGAACGCTGTTACCTTCCCACTGAAGTGGTACCTATTTATCTACTTGCAATTTCTTGCTTTCGAACTGCTAGGTTGGCAGGAGCTGGAACTAGAGACGGGAGCTCACTCCGTCATGCGGCACACTCGGGTCTCGAACTGCTGAACTACTGACCTTCCACAGCCTGCAGTTCAGCGTCTTAACCACTTGAGCCATCGCAGCTCCATTTCCATGCAGTCTTGCAAAACAATCCGTCAAGAAGTTGTGGGGAGGGAGGTCACTGCCGCACACACATGCACACTCGATAGAGGTGCCTCACCTGGACGACCACATGAGCAGCCCTTGCGAGGATATCATCAAGAACTTAAGGGTTTTTTTTAATTTTGTTTCCCCGGTGCCCCCCCCCCCTGAAAATTTTCTGGCTATGGGGCAGTTGGCAGCTTTCATCAGAAGTATCCATAGGCTCATGTCCTGAGAATTGGTGGTGTGGGCTTTGATGTGGTTTGCCTCAATAGGCTTAGAGCTGGAACATCTACCACAGGGACAAAACTCAGAGACCAAGGATGGATGAGCTGAAGTCACAAACTGGGTCCATCTGCAAGTGCAAATGGGTTTCAAGGTCAAGCTGAGATGATTAGCCAAGAAATCTGTCTGAAGCGAGTTGGCAGGGAGAAGCATGGGACCATGCAGGCACAGGCAAGGCAGGAGGTTCATTGCCTTGATTACTTTACTATCACTGCATCTGAGCACAGATTTTAATGAATAGGGCTATATGTCACACTACTGTCTAGATGAGGATTAAAGATTCCAAAAGCAGATAGCGATTTCACATCTTTCTCCAAATGCATATGCATTGTTTAATATACAGTGTGCCTCTAGGCCAGGGGTGGCCAAACTGTGGCCCGGGAGCCACATGCGGCTCTTTCACACATATTGTGTGGCTCCCGCTACAGTGGCTGGGGAAGCAAAGGGGAGGCATACCCCCCACTTGGTCTTTCCTCCCCCCAGCCAGTGCAGAGACAGAAAGCAACTTGAACATTAACTGCATTCTCAAACCCCGCCCCCCGCCAGCTTGGAGAAGGCATTTGTCTCTTTAAATCCCTTCTCCAAGCCAAGCCAGCCAGTGTGGGGGCGGGGAGGGACTTGGAGGACACATTTAACATTAAAGTTGCTTTCTTTCCACCTCTCCCTCCCTCCTCCATCTATTTACTTTCTTTCCACCTTTCTTTCTGTCTCTTTCTCCCCTCCCTCCCCATCTAAAGTTATCAATTTAATATTAATAAAAGCAAATTTGCATATTTTTCAATAAAAACAGGTGTGTAATATTTGTTCATGTCTTGTGGTTCTCAAACATCTGACATTTATTCTATGTGGTTCTTACGTTAAGCAAGTTTGGCCACCCCTGTTCTAGGCTGTTTTACCGATCATCTGACCTTTACCTATTCATAGCCAAAACAGAATACTGGGGTCTTTTCTCCATAATGCAGTTTCTGGTGATTAAAACTTCTCGTCCATAATATCCTACCTTCAGCTATGCATCTTTTGATTTTTGCATAATGGGTCACATAATGAATGGTTGAGATGCTCATATAGAAGGAGCCAGAGCAGAAGATCCACACCCACCCTCTTTTTGCTGTTTCTGTTCTCCCCAGCGTACCCATGCGCCGGCGGCTTGCACAGCGCTTCCCGAGCCGCATCACCACCATTGCGTTCCAAGCCAATGATCTGCTGGAACAGATCAGTGTCATTGGAGGCAACCAGACGGGTATCTTCATTCACCAAGTCACGCTAGGCTCTGCTGCTGACGAGATGTCCTTATCACCAGGCCAACAAATTGTGCTGGTAAGATGCTGAACTCTTTGCACATACAGTCTTTGCTATACTTCTAAGGGCCTTTCCTAGACTGTATCTTTTCCCTACAGAGACAACCCTTTCTCTCATGTACTCCAGTCACAATTTTTATCCCCCATTCCTGGGCAGTAGCAGAGCCTTGCTGCAGGGAATGACCATTTGGTTGTAATATATTCTTTGGCCATTCAGCACTGGAAGGTGGAAGGAGAGAAAAATTTAAAAAGCAACGGCATTCAAAATGGTGCTGATAGGCAAGAAATGTGCTTCTATTGCTTCCTGTAGTAACATCCAGTAGGTGTCCATAATGCTACTACAACCTGTGTCCCCCACAGCATTAATACGCACAGTAGTTTACTTGCTGGAGGAAGAAACCCCAAGATGTTCAGCTTTGAGTGCTGGGGGACTATAATTCCCCTGCACTGGAAGGACATGTTGTGCATGTTTTGTCTGGACTGTTAAAAAGAAATCCATGATAGCTGCACAGCTTCTGGGAAGGCTCAACATTTAAATGTAGCCCATATGTTGGAAGCCTGGTCAGCCACTGGCAGTAGAGAGCATGAACTGTCCAATGTGGGACATTTCAGGAAAACCCGATGAGCTACCTTTAGAATGCTGAATCTAGGAACACATTACCTCAACTCTTACTCAAAAGCTAAAAAGAAGAAATTGCTGTGGGTCACTGGCCCATGTATTCTTGAGTACAATTGAAATGTAAGTCATTCTGTGTAGCTTCTGCTGCACCCTACAGGAGCTTTGGTGCTTCCTGTCCACTGCCAAACTGGTAGGGCGTTCGGTCCTACATTGATTTTATTTATTTATGTTATTTATAATCCACCTTTCTTACTGGGACTCAACCCAGATTACACAGACTGACTCAATACAGTCAGCATTCCATAAACACTACAACAGAATTTGGATTGTAGAAATCTGGAACCAGCCAGATATCTGAAAACAGAACTGAAGCAAAGCATAAGTATTAACATGATAATATATTAAATGATGCAAAAATTACATAGTAATATGGCAACAGGCAGTACAAGCTATACACAGTAGTCTAGACCAGGGGTGTTGAACTCATTTGTTACAAGGGCCGGACTTGACATAAATGGGATTTTGTGGGGCCAGGCCATGTGTGTCAATTAAAGATACTATTTTTTTACTTAAAATACAAATATGCTTAAAACTCTTGTGATATTTTGTTTATTTAACAGTCTTTGATAACTGACACCTCCCAAACCTTCCTCCCCCTTAAAAGATGCCTGCCTAAACTGGAAAAGTGGGGGAATAGTGGGATTTGGCAATGCAATTTTTAAAATAAAACATCAAGAAAAAGCACAAGGATCACAGCAGAAACTAAAAATGTAAAATGCTCTGAGCCTAGGAACATACAATGGCTGGGTATTGCAAGCTTCTCTCCTCTCCCCCAGGTATTTGGCTGGTTTGTAATTTTGGATTCTCAGGACTTTTGCATACTGTTTTGCAGTTATTGTATATGTGATAAGTTATACTTGATCTTAATAAACATTTTAAAATCCAAAAAAAAAGAGTGACAGTGGCTCTCCAGTGTTATGTCCCCCTTTGGCTGTGGGTTCCCAGGTTAGACTACTCACTCAGGCACCAGTTCTCAGGTCCATTCAGCAGAGACAAGCTGGCTCAAAACATCAACCCTGTATTTGCAAGGAGACAACTCCAGCAAGCAACAGCTTCAGCTATACCAGGGGTGGCCAAACTTGCTTAACATAAGAGCCACATAGAATAAATGTCAGATGTTCGAGCGCCGCAGGACATGAACAAATATTGCACTTTTTATTGGGAAATATGCAGATTTGCTTTTTATTAACATTAAATGAGACTGCCAAAAATAATAACAAAAGTGGTAAAAGCAGATATATTGATAATGATATTTATTTGTCCAATGATATTTGTTTCCTAATGATACTTAGCTTCCCCAGAGGCCCTGCCAGGAGCCACACAATATGTGTGAAAGAGCTGCATGCGGCTCTAGTTTGGCCACCTCTGAGCTATACAAACACCGGAAAGTGAAACTACTTGAGCTCTACTCCATTGAAATACTTTGCAGCACAAAGTTGCCAAGAAAATGTGGAATGGATTTCCCATTAAGGTCTCTGGACCCAGATAGACTACTCTGGGACTGGAATGACAGCCACCAGAGTTAAATGACAGTCCTTGTGAGTAGCAGAAGCGTTCTGGGATTGGAATGAGGGCCCCCAGAATGCAGTTCCATTCCTAGAATGCTGCTGTTACTCCCAGGGGATGTCATTCCACTCTGTGCCCTGTCATTCCAGTCCCAGAACACAGATTCTATTGCTAGGGACCGTCATTCTACTCTGGGGGCTGTCATTCCAGTCCCAGAGCACTGTTTCTATTGCTGGAAACAGTCCCAGAGTAGACTATCTGGGTGCAGAGACCTTAATGGAAAAATCCATTCCGTATTTTCCTTGTAACTTTGCAAGCCCAGAAGAGCTTCCTGCCAAAGCAGGCAAAGACAAGAGGAGGAAGCTGGAAACTTGGGCAGCCTCAAGATTCAAAGGGGGAGGACAGGAGGGGGAGGGGGGAAGAAAAGAGCTGCGGGCCTGATTAAAGCCTTGGGCAGGCTGCTTCCGGCCCCTGGGCCTTAAGTCTGACACCACTGGTCTAGTCTATTGTCTCTAATCATTTACCCAAATAATTTTTGAGAATCGTTTTGTCCAGTGCCACCCTATTGCCTCTGTAGAAAAGCCCTCTTGAACAGTTCAGGTTTGCATAGTTTGCAGAAAGCCAGGAGAGTGGGAGCCTTCCTGACCTCCCTCAGGCAAGCCATTCCACAAAGTGGGGGCCACAGTGGCAGATGTCGATTTTGCCCATTTGCAAGTTGGCACCTGCAGAAGACCTTGCTCAGATGAGCAAAGCTGTCCTAATACATAAAAGTGTCATTCCAGTCTGCATCTGTGCCCCAAGTTGGTCAGACTGTAATTGCCACCCTGCTCGGCTTTCTCTCTGATCCTGTCCCACTCCCCAGGTGAGTTTTATTTTTTAGGCTAATATTATTTTTCTCTTGAATCTTCAACCACCTGTAGGTGGACTATGGAGTGATGGAACCAGGTTTCAAGGCTGTCCTGGAAGAGGCTACACTTGAGGAGGCCCTTTGGGTCCTAGAGCGGGTGAATGGTTTCTGCTGCCTGTCTGTGAGGCCCAACATGGAGGGTAAGGGATATCTGCCTACTTTGATGCCTCCTTTCTGCCAGTGATCAGTGGTATCTCCAAGGAAGTTCTGTCACAAAGCATGGAAAGGCAGCAGACGTTACTTAGAAGTAGCCAAGTGGAAGATTGATGGACTTGAACTACAGGTACAGTCTCCTGGGAATTTCTGTTGCATAAGCCCCACTGAAGTGAGTAGAAGGTGAGTAAAAGAACATTTCAATGAAGCTTATGCTGGAGAACTTTCTGCAAGATTGTGCCTCATGTTAATTAATGTGAGAAAGGTATCATTTGAATTTTCCACTTCAGGCATCAAAAGACTTTGGTCTGGATCGGATATATCACCATTCATGAGTAGGGAGAGCAGGACTCTTATTCAAGGAAGTAACTGCTGCTGTGTCCTCTTCCTACTGCATCCCAGCTTATGCTACTGCTATATGTACACAAGCACACAATTCTTTATACTATCTCTCCAAACAGGTTATAAGAAACTGCTGAGTGACTTGAACTCCAAGCTGGTAACATCTGGTGACTCTTTCTATGTTCGGTCCAACCTTTGTCTTGAGAAGCAAACAGCTGGTCAGCTTCAAGTGGGATGCCATGACATTCTGCATGTTACTGATACTGTGTGCCAGGGCCGAACCCAGTGGAGAGCCTGCCACGTGAATGCCTACACCATGAAAGACATGGATGTTGGCACTATCCCCAGCTACTGCCAGTGAGTACCATGACTTGACTGAGCTTGAAGGGAGCAGTAATCATAGTCTGGGCTATCTTGAAATAGTTGTTTCCATGTAGTACCATGGCCAATGAGGAGAGCCCATGATGGCTCCTTCTGCCTAATGAGTTCCTGTCCCCTTTTCCCCACTCTAGGGCTCAGCAGCATCTCATTACTCTAATACAGGAGCTGGCACTGAAGAGCACAGTTTCTTGCAAGGTGGGATTCTATAGCATAACTTTAGCAAGAAATCACTATGTCTGTCCCCAAATAGGAGATACACCTAAATGTACAGGTAGATGTGGAATAAACACACAGGGTTAAATCCTAAGAATGGCAAGTGAGTGTTCCCACTTGTGGAACAGATCTTCTCACTTCTTCCTGTGGCACCCACAAAGTTGATGGTTGGGGGAACCCTTGCAAACACAGTGTGATACAATGTGAAGGGCTGCATCAAAAGTGACTAATCTATAGAAAGCATGCCTCTCCCCCCACACACATAAGCAGAAATGCTTTCTGCCTGCACAAGTGCACATCTGGATCCAACCCAGACTTTGTTCAGTGCCTACCAACTCTGTTGACCAGGTATCTTGGCTGACCATGAATGGTCAGCCAGAGTGTCATTCTGCTTTATTCCTCTTCCCCCTTACTTTCTGGTGACCTCATATTGTCAAGGAAGCTAAATTTATAGGCATCCGTTTAGATGGTGAACTACAGTCACCAGTAATAAAGCACACATCATTTCAACTGTAGATAGGTGTAATTTTGCTCCAAAGCGGTGGAAGATGGCAGCAGGAGAAGCCAAGAAGGAAAATATCTCCATGACGTAATTCTACCAACTGATGCTACTGTGCCCCTGTAGCATGGTGTTGGGATGTTATTGCAGCTAGATTCGGGTCCAGTAACACCTCTTAGAGACTATCAACATGATTTTGGGGGTGTAAGGATTTGAGAGTCAAAGCTCCCTTTGTTGGACATTAGTGGTTTCCAATAAAGGCTAGGCATTTGGCCATTTGACTGAACACAGAATGCTAATTACTCAGACTATAACCCTTAAGTCAGGACTACATGTTCAGAGGTCATTCCTTCTACCTTGTAGAATCCTGGGGCACAGCCAAAGTTGGTACGTATCGTTAGTACAGACAATAAGAAGATTAACCCACTCTGGTCATCCATGGACTGCAGTCTGTTGGACTCCAGCAAGCCAGATGGTGAGTTCAAGCTGGCAGATTGTTTATGTTGCTGTGAGAATTCTTCCTGTTATTTAATGATGGGGTGTACAAAAGAATTATCTTGGAGCTCCAGAACAGTGTACCTGGCTTATTTCTGGAAACTGGTGAGTGTGGGCATGTGTGATTATGGACACATTCATGTTGTTTTCCAGTGCCCATTTCATTCTCCATTTCTTGGACTGGAATGAATAATATAGATAAAACAGGAACTAGGGCATACTCCTGCCCCAGCAATTTGTCCATCTCTGTAAGGGAATTGTGTATCATTGCTGCAACATGCTAGTTAGAGGATGCCTTCCTTGTAAGATACTCCATAGAATCCAGCTCACTAAGATGTCACTTATTTCCCCCCCCCTTCATCTCCAGCAGCATTTTAGTTACTCCCTACCAGCACTTTTTCTTCAACTCCCAGCATTCTAATATTCACTTCCTACATATATTTATGTTTCTGTTTCTATACATTTATTTATTACATGTATGTTCCATTTTTCTTCTACCACAGAGGTCAAGATGGCATACATAGGTTATCCAGGATGTCTCCCATCTAGATAGATCCAGAACTGCTTAGTGTAATCCATGTTACCACATCACATGGCCTCCAGCTATCCTCTGGGATGAATGATAACTATCACATTTTTATCCCACCGTTCCTCCAAGGAGCTCAAGGTGCCATGCACAGTAATCTCCCCCCCCCCCCATTTTATACTCACAAAAATCCTGTAAAGTGCCTTAGGCTGAGAGGTACTGGGTCAACAGCAAGCTTCATGGCTGAGCAGGGACTTGAACCCAGGTCTACCCAGCTTTAGTCTGACACACTGTCCACTATACCACATTCTACAACCTTATTTCTTGTTCTAGCCACATCTTCTGACCGCCTCCGAAGTACCCATCCCAACCCCCACAACTTCCATTTTGAATATCACAGGGGATATGCAGGGATGCATTTGTTTCCTTTTGTATGATACAACTTAATGTAGGAGGATAAACCAATTTCTGCCCTCTGCAGCAATCCCTTACTGAGCACCTGTCTTGTTTTGCATCCCAACAAGGATACAGAAAAATCTTGAGGACAATTCCCTCATTTGTAAAATCTATGGTGGCACATTCTGATGGATGCCTTCTAATTCCTCTTTCTGAAAACAGTCAGAAGGACATGCAGCAAATGAGATGCTGATCTCCTCCATCCTCATTTTTCCTTCTCTTTTTCTTTCTTTAGTGTGCCCCAGGGTCAGCCTCCACACAAGAAGCTGTGTCACTCTGATGCCCTATACTCTAGTCAAGCCGTGTAGGCCTGGCCGGCCACGACCAGTCCTCTTGGTGCCAGCACTTTTGGGGAGAATCATGGCTGATAAGCTGTGTCTGTCCAAGAGCTTTGAAAAATGTCCAGCAGGTAGGTCACAGCTCTGACTAAGCAACCTAGTTGGTGCTTTCAGTGAGACATTGTAGAAGCATTACTGGATAAGCCATGGGTGGATGAGTAACTCCTTGGACCCTCTGGTCCTTTTAGCCTGGGTTCACTGAAAGATTAGGCAAGTTAGGGTGACTAGTGGGACCAGTGGAATAAGACAGAGGGCCCATGACAACAGCTTCCATGACAGCTACGGTCTTACCCCAGAACAAATTATCCATCATATCTTCACAACCTTTGTCCCTTTGTCACTTCACATTTCTCTTTCTTTCACCACAGCTCAGTCACTGATCAGATCTCAGAGTCAAGGAGGTCCAGTCTGGGCATCGCTCTAAAATAGTTCAGAGTTGGCTTCCGGTTTTGGTGTTCGCTATGGCAGTTGCTCTCCTGGACCTCTGGGAGATGATTGCCAGAACCCATGGCTAGGAGGGGTGTGTGATTGTCCACATCCCTCACGGAACCCTTGCTGATGGGTTCCAAGGCATGGGGCGCTAGACAGCTTCTCCGCCAGCGATCCTGCTGGTGAAGCGGGGCCCATCCATGCCCCGATGGTCCTGCCACGGAGTTTCCAGATGGAACTAGAAGTGCACACCGGATCAAGCGCTGGGTGATCTAGCGATTTGGCAACATAAGCAAAATGGAAATCGTCTAATCATTGAACTGTGAGTTAAGTTGAAGCGAGAACACCGAAAAGAGCTAAAAGCCGCCCCGCGAGAAGCAAGGGGGGGAGGGGACTCTCCTCCGATAAGACAGACTTAAAGCAAATTCTATCGTTAAAGCGGGGGGGCAGGCTTTCAAAGTGAAAAAGACTGAAATAAAAGACTTAAGAATTTACCAAACGTAACTGAGAACTTTAGAGACTGTGATAACTTTTGACGAAAAGTAAACTATTCCTCAAAAATAGCGCCTCCTACGAGGAAAGAGGAGAAGGAGAAGATAGTGAAAGCTAAGGCTACCGGAAGTGCCAGCCCAGCGAGTGTTGTGCCCAGACAGGACACAAACTCAGACCTTCAAAGGATATTAAATGAAGCACTACGCCCTCTGCTGGAAGAAGTGACGGAGATAAATCGAATGCTGGATATGCAGCAAGCTCAGATTAACGAGACTGTCAAAAAAATAGACCAAACGGACTAGCAACTTAAAGAAGTGAACACCAACACCAAAAAGTTGCAAAAACAAATGCAGACAATGGAGAAGAAGCGACAAACAGACGAATCCCAACTGCTACAGTTACAAATGGAAAAGGCAAGCTATGTCCTAAGGTTTCAGGGAATTTCTGAGGAAAAAGGGGAGAATCTCACACAGACAATGTGTGAAGCATTGGAGCAAATGGCAGATATTAAAGCGGATACTTTGCAAAACGATATTGATATGGTCTACAGATCATATACAGAATTTACAAGGAACAATAATCTGCCAGGAGAAATGGTGGTAAGATTCTCCAGAAGGAACGTCAGAGATAAAATTCTTAAAGCGGCTAATGGAGTTACCCTGAAAATCAAAGGCAAAGAGATAAAGGTTTTAAAGAATATTCCATTTGGAATAAGGAAGAGAAGGCGCAAATATAAAGACTTGGTCGCATTTCTACAAAAGAAACAAATTGTCTACAGATGGATTCTGCGTGAAGGAACCATCTTTAAGTTTGTGAATGGAAAAGAAAAAATTGACACTGTGGAAAAACCAAATGAATTCCTGCATCTTCATAGTCGTCCAGCAGAAGGAAAAGAAGAAGAAAAAGACAGCCTCAAGAAGGATGGCGGATATGGAGCGGAGCCATCTTCTGGTGAAAAATCAGACTCAAACTTGGGGGCAGCAGCCCCAAAACGAGGCTATAAATTGAGGAAGCCAAAGGAGAAAAAATGATTTGTTATTATAACTCTGAAGTTTAAAAAAATGTTTAAAATAAGCTTTCTTGGGCTTTTTATGAAGTCATAGTAGACGATGTTTAATTTTGTTTAATTAATTAAAATTGGGTTTAATAGAAAGATGATGAACATGTTCAATGATTTTATACGAATACCTAGCTATATAAGCTTGTAATCTTGTCAAAACAATTTGTATGACACCCACTCTTGGGTTTTTAGAGGTTTCTTTTGTTTATCCCTATAGTTTGTAGACCCTCCCTTATTTTTTCATGTAGTGTTTAGTTATAGAGAATGCAATAAGAAAATCCCCTTCGGGGAGCCAAAAACAAAACAAAACAAAACAGTTCAGAGTTCATAGCAAAATAGGTAACAGCGAATTCAGACTCTAGATGAATTTGGGTCTGAAAGAATAATAATTTGAATGTCATGGAAAATCTGGTTAAGACCATCAGGTGTTGAGTTATAAAGAAATAGTTTTAAAATGTGAGGATAAACCACTATTATTTCAGATCAGACATTTGGCAGACACATTATTGAGAAATTATGGCTGTTTAAGTGCACTGACCTCGAACCAGACATCCTTAAGCGCGAAGTCAAATGGGCTTTAGAAAGCATTACTAACAACAAAGTTAGCAGAGGTGACAGTATCCCAGCTGAACAATTAAAAGTCTTTAAAAGATGATGCTGTTAAAGTTCTGCGCTCCATATGCCAGCGAATTTGGAAATGCAACAGTGGTCACAGGACTGGAAAAGGTCAGTTTACATTTCAATCCCAAAGAAGGGCAATGCCAAGGAATGTTCAAAGTATCGCACAATTGCACTCATATCACATGCTAGCAAGGTCATGCTCAAGATCCTACAAGCTAGGCTTCAGCAGTATGTAGACAGAGAACTACCAGAGATACAAATTTGGTTTTGAAGAGGTAGAGGAACGAGATATCAAATTGCCAACAGTCGCTGGAGTATGGAGAAAGCAAGGCAGTACCAGAAAAACATCTACTTCTGCTTCATTGACTACGCTAAAGTCTTTGATTATGTGGATCACAACAAACTGTGGCAAGTCCTTAAAGAGATGGGAGTAAAAGACCACCTCACATGTCTCCTGAGAAACCTGTATAAGGGTCAAGAAGTGACAGTTAGAACCGGATATGGAACAACTGATTGGTTTAGCACAGGAAAAGGAGTACGACAAGGATGTATACTGTCACCCTGCTTATTTAATTTATATGCAGAGTACATCATGCGAAATGCTGGCCTGGATGAATCACAAGCCGGAATTAAGATTGCCAGGAAAAACACCCACAACCTCAAATATGCAGATGATACCACTTTAATAGCAGAAAGTAAAGAGGACCTAAAGAGCGTCTTGCTGAGGGTAGAGGAGGAGAGCGTAAAGGTTGGCTTGAAACTCAGCATCAAAAAAGCTAAGATCATGGCATTCGGCCCCATAACTTCTTGGCAAATAGAAGGGGAAGTCATGGAAGCAGTGACAGACTTCACATTCCTGGGATCCAAGAGCACTGCAGACGGTGACTGCAGCCATGAAATTAAAAGACACCTGCTACTTGGAAGGAAAGCTGTGGCAAACCTAGACAGCATAATAGAAAGTAAAGACATCACCCTGCCAACAAACTTTTGCTGTATGGTCACAGCAATTGTATTCCCAGTAGTAATGTATGGCTGCGAGAGTTGAACCTTAAGGAAGGCTGAGCGCCGAAGAATAGATGCTTTCGAATTATGGTGCTGGAGAAGACTCTTGAGAGTCCCTTGGACTGCAAGGAGATCAAATCAGTCAATCCTAAAAGAAATCAACCCTGACTGTTCCCTGGAAGGCCAGACACTGAAGATGAAGTTCAAATATTTTGGCCACCAAATGAGAAGGGAGCACTCACTGGAGAAGACTCTGATGCTGGGAAAGATTGAAGGTCAAAGAAGAAGGGGACGGCAAAGGATGAGATGGTTAGACAGTGTTATTGATGCAACGAACATAAAATTAAGCAAACTCCAGAGGACGGCGAAAGACAGGGGGGCCTGGCGTGATGTGGTCCATGGGGCCACGAAGAGTCGGACTTGACTGTGCAACTGAACAACAATAAAAGTGCAAAAACACCCTTTGAGCTTATAATTACTGCTGATCAGGTACCTGGAGGTTTGATTGCTAAAATCTAATCCTTGTTACTAAATCTAGAAAATGCTTCTTTATGTAAAAAATGGAATAGGGACATATCAATACTGATTCAGAGGAACTGAGGTGGATTTGGAATTGTGCTATATCTAAATGTATTTCTATGAGTTTAAAATATTTTTTTTTAAAAAAAGTTTATTTCACTCCGAGCAGGTTAGCCAGTATATGTAGAACCATGCAAGATCAGTGTTGGTAATGTGACTCATCTCTGAAAGATGTTTTTGACATATTTGTGGTTCATGTTCCAAAATTCAACCCGTTTGGATATTGGTAGTTCAGTGTATTAATGAAAAATGTGTGTCATAATGTACCTCTTGATCTACAAGTTATTCCGTTGGGTTATCTAAAAGGCACATCACCCTTTCAGATGCAGAAATGTTCTTGAGCTAGCTTACCACAAGCTTAACTGGCAACAGCAGCAAAATAAAATAAACAGTTAAAAAACCCCTCCAAAGGTGATTGGTTCTACTGTGTGTGAAATACTGCCTTATTAAATAAACTGACATATTCTCAAAGGGCCCAGAGAAATAATTTTGAATGTTCAGATAATGGGATTGAGCATTAGGCATTGTTTATAATAGTCTGGAGTAAGGTAAGAAAGTGTTTGCTTATATATTTTATGTTAGTATATCTCTTTTTTGCAGTTGGGGTGTGAAATATTATTATTGTATTATATGTTTTGTGTTATATTTTGAAAAACCTAATTTAAAATTGTTATTTGACCAATCTCTTTCCTGCTTCTGCAGAGCCTCAGAATGAAACACAGAGCAGAGATGCACTTCCTGACAAGAGAGAGACAAATAGCAGCTGCTACATTCCACGACAGGCTCTGGAGGTGCTAATGGAGAAGGTAATAGAGATGGGGCAGGTTTGTTTTGGGGTGCAGATGCAATTGCCTCCACTGAACTAGATACCCATCCCACTCATCCAGTACCTGCCATACAAATACTGCTTACTCTAGGACAGCAAGTATGCATGCCCTTGAAACACTCTCTTTGACCACCTCTAGAAGATTCATGGGTGGCTGGACATGGGCCTGGAGAAAGTTCAGGAATTGCTGGCTATGGAAATCTATCCCATAATTATCCTGGTCATCATCAGTGAGAAGAATGGCAAGAAATTCAGGTAGGTGTTGCTGCTCAGAAGCCAAAGGGTAAAGTCTCTTTCTTTCCAACTGTGGTGTAGTCTCAGGGCAACTCCACCCTTTGGCTCTGGGGTTCAGGGATCCAGTGTTACAGGTCAGGTATGTAGACTTTTATATATTTGGTGACATTTTTGAAGGCACAGAGATAAGCTGTAGGCAGTCACATCATGCTACTGAAAGGGAATTGTGCAGCAACTACACCAGTCACCGAAATGGGCAGACATTTCCTCTACTTAGCACTTTTTTTAGTATACCCACTGTTCTCCTTGACATAGGGCGAACTTGGTCCTGTGCCTCATGTGACTCTACATCGCCTTTTCTTTGTATTCTTTGAAACAGAGCTAAGCATGGGAGGTCTGGTTTCTGACTTGCTTTCTTGCACACACAAATGGCTTGTGTTTCAGGAAGGCCCTACAGCGCCTTGGAGTGACCGAGGAACAACTTTTGGAGAGTGCCCGGAAAGAGGAGGCTCAGCTTGAGAGAGTACCCTGCTTGTATGGCACCATCACCCCTGATGCCTGGAATGACCTTGATGCTCTTATCAGCTGTGTCCGTGCAGTCACCGCTGATGAGCAAAAGAAGGTGGTGTGGGTTGAACAAGTTGTCCCACTGACTCCTTCAGGAGTCAAGCAGCCTTGAGGTAACCATTTATCTCAGGCCTAGGAAAGACTTGAGCAACTTGGGAGATGCTAGTACTGATTCTGGATCAAGTTAAAGGATGACTGGGGCAGGTTGTAGTCCAGCTAACTAGGGTGTTAATAAACAAGCTATTCACTCAGCGAACTGCAAAGAAGCAAATTCTCAAACTTTCTGACCTGTCATGGCTTCTTGTTAGAGGATCTTTTTTGCAGGCAAGAGGTCCCAGGTTCAGTCCCTGGCATGTCCACGTAAAAGAGCCAGATAATAAGTGATGTGAAGCACCTTTGCCTGAGGCCCTGGGCAGGCACCACCAATCAGAGTAGATAATACTGATGTTGACAGACCAATTGTTCAACTCAATATAAGGCAGCTTCATATGTTTACCTCTTACAGGCTGCTATGGAGCACTAACTATTTAGTAAGGGAGAATGCAGAGGAATTAATATAGCTGTGTACATAATCTGTGAGTGGTGGTAAACAGATATTTATTTTAAGTGAGGAATGCCCTGATTATCCCTACTGGTTTCAGTCCTACTTGATCATCTAGTTCAGCGTGAGAAGGTAGTCAGGTTGGCTAGGCGTTACGCTCCGGCTGGAGCTGGGATGGAGTCTGGGGCTGTGGTGCCCTCCAGCCTTCCGTTTTATAGTTCCCATCCCAGGAACAGCCTCAGAATAGTGTGTATATATATATATGTGAGGGGCTTTCACCTGGTCCCCTCCCTCTTTCTTGCCAGTTGCCTCTCCCATGGCTTCATGGGAGTGTTCTGGCCCTTCCTCCCTGGGCCAGCCTAATAAAGGATTTCCTGGAGGTATCCTGACCCTGGACTTCCTCCATGTCCTCTCTTTAAGGCCGGGCCCTTGGAAGAAGGGAATCCGGGCCAATGGCTTCCCTGGTTGGGCCCTCCCTTCTCCTGCTCTGCCCTCCCTTGAGGTTTTAAGAGGCTGCTCTGCCCACCTGCATGGTTTCCCATGATGTCCATATTTATTCAATACATTGTTCAACATTGTTACAAGTTTAAGTCACACTGATTTTTCAGCATTTGTAAGATTTGGTAGGGCTGTACCTCTTACGACTTTTCTTAAAATGAAACAGTTTAATAAATATATTGTGCATATTAAGAAGGTACTTTAAGACCTAACCAAGAATAACCATTGCATATACATTATAATGTGCAAATAGTGACTATCCTATGTTATTTGCAGTGCTCTGGCCTTGCAGTCTCCTCAGAACCCTGTGGCCATGTGGTCACTGTACTTTACTGTACTGGGTATCCCAGAATCCTTCTGTCAACATCTGGTTCTTCAGAATTTTGTACTGTTAACAGCCGACAGCTGTGAATATCAGAGATTGTAGACAACGTACAGAGAGAAAACAGTCAAGTTCTATAGTCTTTGTATGTTATCAGTTTGTCTTTACAGATCAAGCTCATAAAAATAAGTGTCAACTTTTTGTAAAGCAATATGTAAATAGATGGCTCTATTTGAATTATAATAGTGTTGAATTACAATTCTTGGTACCATTGTCTACATTTCCTGCTTCTTGCTGGTGTACACACCAGTGACTCTGAGACACACATCCGAGGGACTTCCCACCTTCTCCCCAGAAGAGGCAACCACCAGGAGTAGGGGAGGGAGCCCCAGCTCTTCCTAGTTGCTGTTGTTGCTTTCAGAAAAGGTATGACTCAGTGAAACAGTCTGCTCAGAACCAGAAATGTCAGCATCAGAACCACTTGCTTCCTCATTTGTTCCACAGACAGTGGTTTTAGCTCCAGTTGCTTAGTCTAGGATTCACTTCAACAGCCCAACTGAATATATCATTTTTAATATGGATCAGCTGTCTTATGTGCCTATACAACCCCAGCTTGCAGACAGGGGGACTGCTTGCTTTTAAGCTTGCTGCCATTCTCCACTGGGTTTCCACATACGCAGAAATTTGGGGAGAGAGTGCTTTCAAAATGATGTTCTAAGGTGGTACAGACTGCTGAGAGAGGACTAAGATGTGCTCCTGTGAAGTTTTGGCCTGGTTCTGTCCTCTTCTACTCAAGTTCCTAGAAAGGCACTATTTCTGATAAACATACCACTGTCTGGACGGTCCATTTCATCCCCTTCTGATCAAGATGGGGCAGTGTTGCCTGCAGAAAGTTCTGTTCCATTTGGCAGTTGTGCTACCTCTTTGACAGCAAAGATGTGGGAAAGGGTGTTCTGCCTGAGCTGGTGGATATATTTTAGTTCCTTCTGTGGGCAGTGACTATGCTCTGGTATTTGACAGCCGCTCCTTCCCCAAACTGCAGCCTCATACACATACTGCAGAGTTTGCAAGTTAAAACAGAAGCCTGCTGTAGCTCTTTTCCTTTTGCCGTTCTTTTGCATGAGGAAGCCTTAGCAACCACAAGGTGGTAAGGAACGAAAATCACGGTTCATTATGGAGAGGCCGACACTGGGGGCTGGGCTTATTCTCCAGGACCCCGTCAGGCACGCACACCCAGGGGTCATCTGTTTCCCACTGCCACTTCAGCACGAGCCCCTGTAGCTCCCGGAGAGCCTGAGCATAGCGAGGGTCAGAAGCCAAGTTTTGGCTTTCAGTGGGGTCCGTGCTGTGATCGTAGAGCTCCCAGCGCTCTCGGTAATAGTAGCTGTGCAACGTCTTGTTCCAGTGGGTGGGCTCCCCTCCCTGAGTCCTGTTCAACAGGTCTTGGAATGTGGGTGAAACATAGAAATCTTGGTCAATGGGGAAGGACATGCGGTTCTGGAGGTTGTGGATGAAGCGCAGGGAGCCACGCTGCACAGCTCGCATGGGATAGTGCATGGTCACCTCGTGCAAGCTCTGGCTCGCAAACACAGTTGCCCACGGTGGTTCTGACAACAGGGCTGGCAGCAGAGACTTTCCTGTGAGTTGCACCCTCCGCTTCCCAAAGAGGCTGTAGCTGGGATATGGCACAGAGAACCAATCCAAAATGGTAGGGGTGATATCTGCAGAGGGAGGGAGAAGGGGGAAATATGATGCAGGCGGCAGGGTTGGAATCTTGCCGACAGGCAAGGGGCTAGATTGGATACCTGAGGAGTATCCTCAATGAAACCCCATTACCCCTTCCCAAGGATTGTTGCATATGCCGTTTCTTTGCCTGGAAAGTTATCAGTGGTTTGTGGATCTTCAGGAATCTTGACCGATGAGCTGGTTCTAACCCAGAGATTTCCCCCTTCTTGCCACTCAATACTGCCTCAATATTCAATAAAGCCTCCATACAATAACAAGTACTTTGCTGCTGCTACCACCTAGGCAGCCCCCACCCACTGCATACTTCTCTCTCTTGCAGCTCATGAGAATGGGAAACACAGGCATCAGAGCCCACACTGCCTTCTGCGGAATCTGGCTTTTGCATGCAGCACACATCGTCACAGCAAAGAGAACACAGTGGCATAAGGGAAGGGAGAGGAGAGGAGCAGCTGCCCCACAAAGCCTGGAGCAAAATATCTTTCAGACTGATTCCATAAAGGCCCTGGATTCCTTCCTAGGTGTTCTTTGCTTCCCCAAAACTTACTTGTGTATTTACAACTCTTACCCAGAAGGCTGGCATAGGCATTGGTGACCTGTCCCCAGCGTGCAGGATGCTCAGGGGAAGAGATGAGGAGAGGTTCAGCTGTGCCTGACCAATACAGGTTGGTTCTGCCACTGGGGAAGGGGATACCATTGTCTGAAGTGTAGATCACAAGTGTATTGTTGCCGAAGCCAGCACTGTTTAGCTCCTCCAGGACAAGGCCAATGCCTGCAAGTCCCAGAATAAAAGAGAATCAGTGGTGCTTACTAAGGATCCTCTGGCTTACACCCATTTGTACCATTTACCTTGCCCCTATGGCAAGGAAGAAACACCTTCATCTTCAGAATCCCTGTCTTGCTTCTGGACGGAGTTTCACTGAACTCCCACACCACGAACACAGATGAACGAATAAACCTCTACAGCTATTTACCATCAACTGATAAGCTGTCACCAGCTTTCACTTCTAGCTACTTGGGCACCTTTTTACCCCCCCTCAAAGACCTGCTACCTTCATGTTAACACTGTACATAAAGCCACATGCGCTAGAAACTTTCTTAAAAGTGGAGATTCCAAGATGCACAAATTCGCTTAAAGATCGCTGCACGCCTGTATTTAAGTCTCACTGAAGAGAATTTGACTTCCATTCTTTCCATTAGAACAGCTGTTTGCCCAGAATGATTGCTTTAGGTTTAACAGCTTAGGCGTAATCAAATGTGCAAAACCACTAAACTCCTGTGATTCTGCTCTTCAAAAGCAGTGCAACTCAAACCTTCTCCCCCACACCCTCACACAAAATTTATCCGATTCAGTAATGGTTTACCTTGATCCATGCGCCCAATTGTTGTGTACTGAGCAGCCAAATCTGAACGAGCGGCTGGTGTATTCTGCACAAAATATGGAACCTGAGACAGCAGAAAAGAGAAACAGCTGTTAGCCAGGAATTTGAGCTGCAGTATAAGGGACACTAAGGGAATACTGGCAAACCGAGCTACCGAGAAGCTGCAACAGCTATGTGAGCATCAGGGGTGCGGGCAAAGCTCCCTCTATTAAACATGTGCAATCTTCTGTCCTGGTCCTGCAGTGGCGAAGGCAAGGGGATGTCGCTTTCTGCAAAATTCAAGTGCCCTGGGAATCCACACCTGCACTTGATCTGGGCTGTAATGCTGGGGTTTCCAGTCTGGGATCCAGCCCATTCCAGTCTCTCCATTGCCAAATTTTTCACAAAAGGCTCCATACTGGGGTTGAGAGTGGCCACAGCGGTGAGGATCATGGAAAGCAACATACAAGAAAAAAGGCCTGAAAGTTGAAAAGGCAGGTCATTCAATGCACTCAGAGGTCATTCAAATACACTCTCATGGTGCTGTATGCCTTCTAACCCCTTTAAACAGAACTCCTTTGGAGTACCCCTCTCATCCACCTTACGCCAGCTCTATGATTCCCCACATCCACATATTCCAGTCTTAATTCTGGTAAATCACTCCTGTTCCTCTATTGCCCCTTGCTGGGTCTCCTGCAATCCTACACTGCAGTTCCCCAAATATGTTAGCACTGCTTCCCAAAGTCCTGCTGTGGTCTTTTTACCTAATAGTGCTACAAACCGTGTTGGTAAATGCCCCCTTGCCTTTGTGTCCACAATCTACCTACTATGCTATTGTTGGACTCCCATCACTAATGGGACTCAACAGCAAGCCGCATCCACCTGCAATCCCATCCTTGGACTCTCCCCTTGAAACAAACTGCTATCTCAGCCTACCATCTGCCAGTTCTGAAGCTGCCCCTTAGCCCCAAGCCACAGCCACCAGATAGCCCCACCAATATGGTTATGTTCTGAATTGCTCTTAATATCAGTCTGTCCCAGTCATGATGAACTCTCCTTGTAAACCCACCATTCTGTGAGCCCAAACCAAAGGACTGCCCCCCCTCCAGCTTTTCCAAGGACTCTCTTCTAACCACAGGCCTTGGATCACCCTATACTTCTGCGCTTTTGCACTGTCTGACCCACTGAGCTTGGGTGCCTTGATGCAATGTGCCCAGATATTTTCAGGAAGCTACTCTGTTACGTAATCTTAGCCACAGATGTTAGGATCTTACTTCTCATCTTGGCTGCGGAGGAATTTCCGAACGAGCAGCTTGATCCGAGTGATATTCCTCCCCACCTGCAAGACAGAGCCGTTCTCCTCAGTGTAGGCAAAGTCAAAGGGATACACAGCCTCCGGCCCAACGTGTTTCTTCCCGACGATCCCTGTTGCAGAAAAGTTCAGTCAGAGACTAATGAAAGAGAGCTAATGAAAACACATAATATTTTCCTGCATTTTGATGCTAACAAAATTATCAACTGCCAGCTGAAAAACGAAACAAAACCCAGGCAAATACATTCCAGAGCAATCCAGCAGAAGGGCACTGAAGTCTGCAGACCAATCAGTCTGAGTTGCTGATTGCCACCCAAGGTCTGCCTCCCCTAAAACAAGGCATACCTTTAGAAAAAGAGACATTTCTGCCAAGGCTTGAACCGCATAACCCCGTCCTAAATTATTACTATTGTTTTATGGAGTACCACTGTGCACTTAGCACTTGACATAGTAATATAAAGCAAGACATAGGTCTGTACTCCGCAAGGGGTTTACACACTGTATTCTGGCTGAGGGGCTGGGATGGAGCTTAAGCTTCAGTGGGAGAACAGTATCTGCCCCTGCTGGCTATGCAAGGGCTGAGCCACTGCCTTTAAACACACAGACAGAATGCATTTTGTTCCTTCACAAGTTCCAAGCCAGAGCCTCTGACTTCGGAAACTTGGTCGGAATCAAAGTCCTGATGAGCCTTGGCTCCAATTACGCTCTATTTTAAATCAATCCCCTTCTATCTTGGGCTGCTTTTCACACTGAGTGCATTTTATACTCAAAGTCGTATAATTTTATATATCTCATACACATAAAAAACATAAATAGTGCAGGATGCATAAATACTAAAAAACACTGCCTTCCCCTTTTACGATTCAAGGAAGTAGTGACCGAAAAACAAATCAGCAGAATTGGCAACTTATACACATATTCAATCTTCATAGGCAATGCGATACATTTTGTAGTTGTGTATCTGTACCTGAAGTTTTGTACAAGAAGACGCTCTAAGTGAAAGTTAGTCAAGAACACGGTATATTCAGCCTGCTGTTCTACTACAGAATGGGCATGTTCTATGGCAGGGTTAACTGCAGCTCCTGGTGTGACATCACTGGGTGTGTTCAAATGGGCCGTTATTCCGCTTTTGACATGCTTCAGTAACGGGTTTTATATCTACGTTCATACACCCAACATCTGCGCACCATCCCCAGCCGTTGCTTTCCGGCTCAAACCCCCTTTAAAACGGAGTATTTTGTTACCAGGTCCCCAAGTGGTGTTTTCCCGATTCTCCGGTTCTAGCCACACTTTTCTGACATCTGATTGCTCCTGCAGTGTCGAGCCACTTCCGCTTGGAAGCCCGAGGCTTCCGCTCTTCGCCCGCCATTTTATTTTTGCGTTGGCGGTATGCGCACAGGCGGAGCTCCACTCCCGCGTTATTAAAAACAATGTTTAAACTGTGCCTAGTTTTGTTGGTTAGATGGGTTCGGGATCTCAGGGAGGCCAGGTTCGGGGTAAAAGTTTAAAGGGAAGTGTTACAGCAGTTGGGTTGAAGTGGAAATCGCTGTTCTGCGCACGCGCGAAAATTTTAATTCTACAGATGGCCGCCTGTGCGCATGCCCAAACTGAGAGGGGGGGGGAACACCGACGCACGCTCTCGCATGTGGACGGCGGGGAGCAATGTGGCTGCACAGCGATCAGGAGGTGAGTGTGATCACGATTCTCCAGGTTTAAAAAAAACGCATCATGACAGGAGCAATTTAAACCGCTCCCAGCACGCCGTCTGACCGTAGAAAAACACTGGAGGGAGTACTGTGGAAAGTGCCATCAAGCTGCAGGTGACTTATGGTGACCACACAGTGTTTTCTAGGCAAGAGACAAAGAGGTGGTTTGCCATTACTTGCCTCTGCATAGCAACCCTGGACTTCCTTATTGGTCTCCCATCCAAGTACTAATCAGGCCAAAAATCTGATGAGACTAGACTAGCCTGGGCCATTTGGGTCAGGGGAAAGGGAGCACAGCAGTGGACAAAATGGAGAGACTTCATCTTCTTTCCCTTTTGTTCATCTCTGTACAATCACAAAGTGGAGACTTTAATCAAGGTGTGTTATAAACAAGGTACTAGAGCAGGGTACCAACTTGGAATTCCAAATGAGTTTGGGAGGAGAAATTCTGCTTCTGTGGGCAATTTACCTGTCCAGATCCCTGCCTTGCTGAGCAGCAGAGGAAGGCTACGAACACTGTCAAAGGAGTTGAAGTGATGTACATCCTGATGGAGCCCATACATCCCATTCTGGTGCTGTGAAGAAAGAAAAACCATTCATTGTGAGCAGAATGGGGAAGCAATAGTTAGAAACAAAGGATCTTCCACAACAGAGCTCCAAGGTCACAGGAAAGGACTGAGCCATTTACTCCCACTGCAAGTTCTTCCCCCCGCCCCATCTGACAGGCATTACCTGGGGCAGGCCCGTCAGGAGGCTGGCCCGGCTGGGAGAACAGCTGCTGACAGAGGTAAAGGCATTCCGGAAGATCAAACTACGCTGGGCCAAGGCATTCAGGTTTGGAGTATTGATGGCTGTGTTGTTGTACGCACCGCTCTCAAAACCACCATCATCAGCTGCAATGGAGGGGTGAGAGGTCAAGTTGTAAGATCAGAATCCCCACTATAATACCTTCAGCATATTTGCTCCCATCCTTATGTGGCTGGAAGTAGAACTGAATTCTGTTGCTCAAGCTGAGTGTAGCTGAATGAAGATCTCAGATTCAAATCCCTGCAACTCACTCAAACATTATGCCATGTCTGAATCACCAGTACGTTCATCCTACATAAACTACATTGTTCTCAGATGCTCTTCTGACAAGATTATAGTCATAGTCACAGAACATAGGACTCTGAAGTCTCAGTCACCTAATGATACCATGAACACATAGGTTCCATTAATTCAGTCAGCAGGACATACAAGAAACTACAGTAACCCCAAATGCATACCAGGAAGAAACACAAAGAAGGTATCTGGATATTTTAGACTCTGATAACTGTTTGAAACCACTAGAAGACCTATCATGGTGGCAAAGAGCCCAAATAGAATCCAGACTTACTAAAGATAAGAAAATTGGGTTTTATAAAAACTTACTAGAGATTGAAAAGATTATTATATCCACGGATTCAAAGCTCATACGAAGGCTTTATGTACTTTTACTTGATGATTTGATGTTGGAGGAAGTTGTAAAAGGAAATATGATTCAGTGGGCGCAGAATATTGGGCATAACATTAATTTAGAGCAGTGGGAGCAAATATGGAAGAAAAATATTAAGATTACGAAAGCTATTCCATATAAAGAAAATGTTTATAAAATGTTTTATAGATGGTATGTAACACCTGAAAGGTTAGCTAAAATTGACCCAAAATGCTCTAATAAGTGCTGGAAATGTGAAAATAAGGTTGGTACATTTTTCCATATGTTGTGAAAGAACTAAAAAATATTGGGTAATGGTATATGAAATTTTGCAAAAAATATTAGGTGCAGAGGTACCATTTACACCAGAGGCTATGCTGCTAAATATACTACCTGAACATTCTAACAAAGATGATTGCTATATGATTGTTTTCCTCACTATGGCGGCCAGAATCTTATATGCAAAATATTGGAAATCACCAGAGATACCAACTAAGCGAGAACTTGTAAACAAAGTACTAGAGGCTGCAGAACTGGACAAACTGACTCTATTGATAAAAGGTGCAACGGACTCTATATTTCAGAATACTTGGGTACGGTTCTATAACGGGTATGATAAGTATATGTAGGCAAGTTAAGAATGGACAGAAATGAAATATATACTTAGATCAATAAAGATAGACATAGATGCTTACCTACACAGGTTACAAGAATATTAGATTAAGGCAGTAATATAAATATCTGTTAAAAAATGTAAACAACCCCAGTATATGTATGTGTGTAATGTGTGTATATGTCAATATGTTAATGTGTGTACTTTATGTGTGTATGTGTTATATATTTGAAAAACCTTAATAAAATTCTGCCTCTTTGAGGCAGTTAAATAAGAAACTACAGAAATTACAGAATAGAGGAGAAAATACCATAGATCTTACCATTCTAAATCCTTCACAATCCTGTTTATTCTGGTTCCACCCCACTAAAGCATACGGGGCTCACCCACCTCTAATTCAATACCATCCACACATTTTCTTCTTTTCTTATAAACAGCGGTTGAGATTTTCCATCCAAGAATACAGCTTCACCCAGTGCTGCTCACTGCAGAGGTTCTTAATTTCCACAGGCAAAACTTCACCTTTTTTCGGACAGCTCAGATCCACAACAGTGATGTGCCAGCAGGCAGAAATTCAACAAGCAATGCCTTCTACATGAGTAGATTTATATGCTGGGGAAAAGCAGCATCTGTTGGATTCTCTGCCCCCCCATATCATACTGCTTTTAGTGGGGCACTTCCTGTACCAGCATAAAAGACAGCAACATAGGTTAAATGCTTGGTGTCAATAATGCCCGTTTAGATAAGGAAGCAGGCAGCTCAGAATGGACCTTCAAACAGGACTCAGTCACCCTCCATCCCACTCGCCAACTCAGAGGAAAGAGAACTACTTTGGGGTCTGGTCACCTTCCATCCGGCCCTCTAAGAGGGCTTGCAGTAAAACAGGTTGCTGATTAGTGTTCTAGATACTTATCTATCCCGCGCGGTGCCTCCTGGGTCAGTCTCAGTACAAGGAACAGCGGGGAGCGTCCGGCCCCCGTTTGCGTGCATCCCTAGAGAGCGACGGCCGGCCCACTAGGGCCCCCGAATGCCCTCGCTTACCTACAATAAGTAGAACATTGCGAGATCTGCCCGGCGGCTTCCTAGCGTGACAGAACGCCAGCAGGAGTGCCAGCGTCCAACCTCGTGCAAACACCTGCATACCGACACTCTTCCCGGGAAGCGGGGTCCGAGAACGAAAGGCTCCCTAACGCCGCCCGGTAAAGCGGCAGTCCCCGTTTAACAGCAGCTCCGCCTCTCGCCTGGGTCACATGAGATGTGCCGGGAGTAGCTGGGTGGGTGGGATCGTCAGATCTGGAGTTCCGTACGGCTGGGGGTGGCGAGGCTTCGAAGTGTGGTGAGTTCGAGTAATCTGGGGCGGGGAGTCGGGTGGCTTTGGAGAGGTTTATGAAAGGGGAATCGGCTATTAGGCCGGTGAGCCCAGAGTAGGTCCCGCGAACTCATTTTGCCGGACATGGGTATTTGTTGTAACTCTTCTTCGTTGTTTGTTTTTTTAAAAACCTACCCAGCCCTGTGTCTAAACGCTGAATTGCCCTACATTGGCTCTGATGTTGTGGGGTTCTTGTGCTTGTTTCTGCCCTAGAAGATGGCTTATGGGTAATTGGAGCAAAAGTTCGACGACAAAATCTGTTTTAGACTTTAATCTGGAACGTATAAATAGCGTGTAGACGCTCGGGCATATGCAGAATGCGCTTTCCTTATCATTGAGAAGAGACAACCCTCTCATCTGGGTTTCCTGGATGGAAAGCTGGTCTTGAACAACAGTGCTTCTTAGATGCTGAGATGGCCCTTTTTATTTAAATGGTAGTGCTGCAGACATCCTCTATTTTAGAAAGCATATAACTGAAATTTGAGATTAGGGGCATCCTATCTAGGGCTTTCCCCTAGGGATGTTATTTATTTCCAAAGTTTTTGTCCCATTTTTCTATTTAATGAATACGCAACATGCTGTACAATACTGATAGCCTGAACCTATGCTGGTAATAAATGCCACTGCAGACAAGCGGATTTACATCTAAGTAATTACACCTTGAGTCAACAACAATTAGAAATTATTTGAACAGTTACAGTTTCCCCTTGAAAGAAGGTGTCACTGGTACTGTTGTTGGCAGGGCCTAGCCAGTATTTGGTGCCTTTTGTTTATAGCCATAGTAGCTACTTTGACCCTGGCCTGCTTGTGCAGGTAACCTTAGTCTCTGTGCAGTACTATTTTTAAGGATACCTATGGAACTGTGCCCCCAGCATCTGTGATACTGCAAAGAGATGCTGAGGAATCCCCCCCCCCCCCCCTTGGCATAGCAGTTTGTTAACACAGTGTGGCCTTGTGCTCCCATTGGTTAAGACAGAGAGATATTTCCTTATGGAAACTCTGGAGGTAAAAGAGGAGAGACAGAAATTATTTATGCAGAAGCAGAATTCTTTTTTCCCTGGCTAGTGGAATCAAGTCCCTTTTGGCGATTCCTGTTGCATTCCGTTCTGTGTAGAGTTGTTCTCCCATTGTAAGAGTTTCCCATTTGTGTATGTCATGTACTGTGTATGTCCAGCACTCCAGGATATGGTTTTGTATTCTCATTGTCCAGTTTTCATCTTATAAGAAATGCATTCTTGCCGCCTTAGTCTGCTTCACGCATATAAAGTAGCTGAAGCCACAGCACACAGTGCGCCTGGTTCAAGCTCAGAGCCCCTTCCTTCCAGATGCCTACTGCCATTGGTGAAGGCAGAGAAAAAAAATTAGGCTACAGTGCACTATGCCTGGATCCAGAAGTCACTGAGAATCACCCCCCAAGCACCATTCTGCTGTACTGGTTGTAAGCTGCTTTGGGATCCTGGTGGTGTTTTTTTAAAACAAAAAAACCCACAACCAGGGTAAAATACAGTTCATACTGTAGATGCTAAGTGTTGATATGCTGTCAACATTTGAAACAGAATGGTCAGAATAACCTAAACACTGCTCATGGCTGGTCCAGTTGCTCTTCACAGGTGTTTCTTTACCCTTGTTGCCTGAATGGGATTTTGCTGCAATGACCATTTCAGATGACATCTTCTCTTTCACTGCACCTGTGACCTCAAGATTCCTCCAAGGTGTTATTTTCTCCCCCTCCCCCTTCTCTTGCAGTATGGCCTCTATTCCTCCTTCATGGGCTGCTTCATCTATTGTCTCTTGGGGACTGCAAAAGATGTGACACTGGGCCCTACAGCCATCATGTCATTACTGGTTTCTTCCTATGCATTCCATGACCCTGCTTATGCCGTCCTGCTTACGTTCCTCTCAGGCTGCATCCAGTTAATCATGGGGCTTCTACATCTTGGTAAGATGCGGCCAGTGGTATATTGGATCAATTAATCATTTGTCAAACCCACTGTCAACCTAGCCAGAACAAGATGCTTTAGAAATCATGACTGGAGAGAGGATGGGGTAGAGGTAAACCAGTTCCTGCTTTCTGTTTCAAAGTTCTCATAGGAGGGACACTGAGATGTGAGAATGCTTTCTTGGTCCTCCATGAATTACTCACATTTGTAATTCCAGCAATTAAGAACATAAGAATAGCCCTGCTGGATCAGACCAGTGGTCCATCTTGTCCAGTATCCTGTTTTACACAGTGGCCAACTAGTTGTGCTGGAGGGACAACAAATAGGGCATAGAGGCCAAGACTTTCCTATAATGTTGCCTCCTAGCACTGGTACTTAGAGGTTTGCTGCCTCTGAATATGGAGGTTCCCTGTAGTTGCCATGGCTTGTAGCCATTGATGGGTCTGTCCTCCATGAGTCTGTCTTAAAGCCATCTATGCTTGTGGCCATCAGTATGTCCACTGGCAATGAATTCCACAATTTATTTACATATTGCATAATCATCTGTTACTGTCTGCCTACACTTTTGCAATGCCTATGCATGCGAGCTTTGATCAGTGAGTGTACTACAAGAAAGATTAATGTGCTTATTTGAATATTTAGTTAGGCTAGGTATGGGGAAACCTTGGTTCAAATCCCCACTCTGCCATGAGGCTCACTGGATGATTTGGGGCCATTTATTCTCTCTCAACCTAAGCTACCTCTTGGGATTTGGGGGAAGATAAAATGAAGGAGAGGAGAACTTCCCTGAGTATCTTAGATGTATAATCAAGCTATTCCACAACTCTCCTTGAATTGGATGGCTTCAAGGCTAGATTTACTAGAAGGTAAACATGAGTTTCTGTCTGGAACCTTACTTCATGTGTGAACTTTTTATGTAGTAGAAAATGGGGTTTCCCTTCCCAGCGTTTCCCAATTGTCATTATCCTTGCTGCCCAGGAACAGCAGGAAGCCAAACCAGGTACTGAGAGCACTTCTGTGTGTCCTCCTAGATACATGGATCTGGCAAGAATAACTTGGCTGAGCAGTTGCAATGGGACACGGGATGAAGTGTGAATGGTTATGTTGGGTCCTGCCCTCACAAAGCTAAATGGAGATTCTCCATTCATTGCAGGTTTCCTACTAGACTTCATCTCATATCCTGTCATTAGAGGGTTCACTTCAGCTGCTGCAGTCACCATTGGCTTCAACCAGGTCAAGGTAGACTCTTCATTGCCTCAACTGGCCTTTGTTCTAACAGTCCACGTTGTATGGGCACACTTTTATTAAGTCTTCCCAGATGTTCAGCTGCCAAATGTGTCTGTCCAAAATGTGGCTCATTGAGTGAGTGGCTTAGTGAGACCTTGTGGGGCAAGGTTAGTGGAAGATGCTGGAAGTAGGTTGATCCACTTAAAAAACAAAACAAAAATGTATAGCGCTCCTTGCATCAAACTTAGAAAAATTGCCTTTCATTCTGCTGTGCTGTTCTTTATGCAGGGAGTCTGGCATTTGTGAGGAGGAAACATCTTAAATATTTCACATTCAAAGCAATCAGGCCTAAGTATGAACCTTAATATGAAATAGATATATGACAGATTGGATATAAAGACTTTTCATGCAAGGGTTGAAGGCCTTTCTCTTCCCCATTTTATGCCAAGTATATGAAATTATTGAGTTGTCTGAAAATGGAATGACATCTGTCTGATGTAGCTAGGAACCTCTATTGCTTTTCTTGCTGACAGACCCATTGATTGATGTGTTCAGTCTTGTGGTGAGTAGAGGCACTTTTGTGATATGGTAGAAGAAGAAGAGATTGGATTTATACCGCACCCTTCACTACCCAAAGGTGTCTCAGAGAGGCTTACAAACTCCTTCCCCTTCCCCTTCCCCTCCCCACAACAGACACCCTGTGAGGTAGGTGGGGCTAAGAGAGCTCTGACAGAAACTGCTCTTTTTCATGAACAGCTCTTATCACAGCTACGGCTTGCCCAAGGTCATCCAGCCAGGTGCAAGTGGAGGAGTGGGGAATCAAATCCGGTTCTCCCAGATTAGAGTCCGCGCACTTAACCTCTACACCAAACTGGTACAAAATGAAAAGCACTCAAACATCTGAATTATTGAGGGGTGGGGTCTAACTAATCTTTTTCACTTTATTAGCTAATTTTAGAAGAGACCTGAAGAGCAAACCTACTTCATGTATTGGGCCACCTGTAATGTTGATATTCACATTTGTTATCTGCGGTGCTGGATATTTACCAGTACCCCACCTCACTGTAAATGCTGCTGTTGATTTATAATACTTGGAAGTGAGAGGGGCTGGGCCAATCTGGCTGATTCCTGTCTGTGTCTTTAAACACTGTTGGATCTGATGCAACACGAATGTTTCCTGTGTGGTTGACCTCAGCCAGCTATTTACAAGTGGGCAGATCATAGCAGCTGCCTTCTTACTTGTAAGGGGTTGCCGGTTCCAAGAAGTAGTTTTGAGATGTGGGTAGCCTCTGTTTCTTTTGACAAAGTAGGCTTCAGAAAGGCTCAGGTAGGCTAGAAAACAGTCCTAGGTAAACATACGTGTTTGATGAGCAAGTACTCTAGCAGAGGTTGTTTGTGCATCCCTTTACCTTCCTAAAACTGGTAGAGAGGAGAAGGGAAAGATTCTTCTCTTGGACGTTTGTACAGTTAGACATTAAAAGCCATTTTACTTTGGCAGGGGGAGTACAGTGCTTAAACTTTTGCAGCATAAGTTAACTGTGTGCATATATGGGGGGTTGCCAAAAAGGAGTCAAATTTTACATTGTAATGGTACATCTTTGCCCCTCTAAAATGTAAAACTATGAACTAAAATTTAAAGCTTATCTTTCTTAAAGCACATTACATTTTATAAATGGCATGTGAAATACTGGAGCATATGTGGACACTGAAATGCATTTCTAAGGTCAGTGCAGACACAGCTGCTGTTCTAATCATATTTTGGTGCATTTTCATGTCCATGTCAATTAGCATGCTCAGGACAGAGATGCAAGGAAGATAATGGGAAAAGCTATGACACATACTGCATTTGTTGTCTATACATTTTCAGACAAGTCTCTGCTAGCAAGTACTGTGAATGCATATTTTTCTTTTTTTCCCTTTTTTAAAAATACTTTAAAAAATTATTTTATCATTATACACATTAATATTTCATTAGTACAGATTTCCTTCAAAGTAAAGAATCTTCCCACAGTTAAGCTTGTAGTACCAAATTAAGACATACAAGTAATATTTTTTAGCCGTTTATACAATTTTGCCCAAGTATTCACGAAACATTTTTCATCTTTCCCTTTTAAACATAATGTTTATTTATTCATTTCAACCATGTTTAGTAATTTATCTATTATTTCTCCTCTTTCCGGAATTTTTTCCAATGTCCAATATTTCGCATAGCTAATCCTAGCGGCAGTCACGCAATGTATCACAATTATTTTATCATATTTTTTTTCAAATTTTTCAGGGGTCATATTCAATAAAAACAATTCTGGCTTCATTGGTATAGCAATTAAAGTAATTTCTTGTAATATTTTTGTATCATTGACCAAAAAGCTTGTGCATTACCACAAGTCCACCACATGTGAAAGTATGAGCCCACATTCTGTTTACATTTCCAGCATAAATTTGATGTTACAGAGGAATATATAGCCAACCTAGTGGGGTACAAATACCATCTGTTTACTACCTTGTAGATATTTTCTTTAAAAGTTGCCGTTTAGTGATTTTAATGTTAGTTTCCCAAATCTTATTCCATTCATCCCATTTCAGCTCATATCCTAAGTCCTTTACCCATAATTTCACAGGCCCCTTGGTTAGCCTTAGGGGACTGACAGGCCACTGTTTTTGGCTGGGGAAAGAGATTAACCTTCAGCAAAGATTGCCTTTGAGATTACAAAGCCTCCTTTGTTTCAGATGGTCTCAGGGTCCCATGCAGCTTAGTTCCTTAGACTGTTAACCTTCTTCATAACCTTCTTCTGTGTATGCACGCTGTCGTTACACCAACCTGGTTTGTGGATTTTATTTGTTTGCATAGGCACTCCTTGGCCTGCAGAACATCCCACGGCAGTTTTTCCTGCAGGTGTATTACACCTTCTCTAGAATTGGAGAGACAAGGTAAACGGACCTTTCCATGCCTGTCTTCCCCCTTCCTTTTAAATTCCTTATTAGCAGGTTGTCACAGATAATGCATAAAGGCAGTATCTGGTACATGGGTGGGAAGAACAAAACCTCTAGGTCTCTGCCAGGCCTAAGCAGTTTGTTTCCCAGCATTTTTGGTTCTTGAATGTCATGGAACTTGGTCTCACCAAACTGTGTTTCCTTGAGAGGCCTGGATGTAGGAATGTATTGGGCTGCTAGCGAGAGTGTGAGGACAATGCATTTTTAAAGCTATATCCTCCTCCATGAGGGCTAGGGACTCATTTTAAAATAAGGCTGTGGTGAGTGCTTGTACAGCTATAGAAAGCAGAAGGATTCCTAGTATATAGCCTTGCTGTGCTTTGTACTTGATTGGAATATAGATCCATGTGTTTTATTACATATCTCTAGAGCATGCAGAGTTTGGCCTGCAGATCCCATGAAATCTGAACCGGCCAAATATACTTTTGACATATTCTGAGCAAGGATGCTAAAATGCACACACCTCTTGTGGGAGTGAATAAGATTGGACCTCGCGATATAACCAATTTTTCTGACATGCACAGCTTATTTAACTGGCAGGAAAATAATTAGGGTTTTGGCTTATAGGGTGACTATGATCACCAGTGACTCTGCAGGAAGGGACATTCTCAGAAGGGGACTGTGATTGATGGGGGTCCCTTTCAAGCCAGTTACTGATATGATTATAACTTATGTGCAGAGTGGGGGATGCCATTCTTGGGCTCATCTGCCTGATCGTGCTTACAGGACTGCAACAAATGAAAAACCACATCCCCAGGGTGTTCCGGATGGAAAAATTATCTGTCAGGATCAGCCAGCTTATTGTCTGGGCAACAGCAACAGGTTTGTCTGTTCTGTCTTGAATGCTAGTTTTTAGTTCAACCTGTTCCTGGCAGAGTGCTGAATTGTATTGCTCTTTTGGTAACAGTCCATGGCTCTGATTGGCTGTGCTGATACAATGGCTCAGAATGTTCAGTTGCTTTTGAATAAATTCAGTAATAGTTTTTTAAATTAAAAAAAAAAGAACGTTCAGTTGCTCAGGGAATAAAGCAATCTGCAGTCTGGCTTCTGTGAGGGAAGGTAAATGTTATGAGCTCGGCTGGGCTTTAAACTTCATGGGATGGCTGAGAACTGAGAAGAAAGGGAGAGCCCAAGCAGTAGAGAAAGACGATGCAGAGGAACGATTATGAGAAACTGCACTCTAAAGAAGGGTGGCCAGAGCTTGGAAGGGGAACTAGGAGTTGAGAAAAGAGGCTGTAAAGAAGCTTCACATTGGTCATGATCTGATGATCACATGACGATATGGGGAGGGAGGGAGCAGTTTTAGGGAGGCTTAAGTTACAGGATAGCTAACAGACAAAGTAGTCTGTTGCCTTAAGAATAAAGATTATAGAGATATGAAACTGAAGAAAGGAAAAGCCAGGCTGAAAACATGACTGTGGCAAAACTATAAACAGGATGCAGATACAGGAAGGGTTGGGGACTATTGGCAGGCAGAGGGAAGACAACAAAGGTGGAATAGACTTCCTGAGTCTAGACCATGACAGGAGGATTCTGCCTCTTGTGTTCCTACAACATCATCAGTTGGCAACCCTCAAGTGACAACAAGAGGAAGCAACAACAGGGTTGGATTTCACATACCTACTAGAATTAATCAGCCAGTTTTTGGGGCTGCAGGCTTCTGGGTTTTCATATTTTTCAGCTAGAAAGAATGATATTTCTGTGGATTTGTGCTGGGCTGTGATGCCTCTCTAAAATCAATCTAATCTAAAACAGCCAGGCTAAATCTTGAAGAATCCTGGATCCTTATCTGACCCCTAAGTCACTAACTGCTCACTTTTTTCTTAGCTGTTTATGCATTCAGTAGCCTGAACACGTCCTTCTTTCAACGTGCTTTCCTATAGTAGAATTAGATTCCAGGAATCCTGGCTTCGGACCCCACTATAAACTTGCTATATATTCCCTTTCTACATTTGGGTGTAGAATCTAGGAAACCTGATTCCTTTTTCCTTGTTTTAACATGCTTGGCCCCCAGGCCTCCGAGAGGTATGAATCCTGACTCCAGGTTCTCTGTTCTAGCACAAGTCTTGTCTGTGTTCTCACGACATGAACCTCACGGCATAAGAAATCAGTCAATCTAGATCAAAGACTCTATACTGCTTCTATGTCTAGAGTACCCACTGCTCAAAATAATTACCCATACTGACAGTTGTGAACCCTCTCCCTTGCAGTAGAATGTTGAGGGGAACTGAGCTTCCTCTGGGAACTCTGAGCATTTCCTTGTTTTATTTTTTTGTTGATACAGAAACAACTATAGATCACAAGTAGAAGCTAACAGCTCAATGAGAGGTGAAAGCCATAGCTCTTCACCCCACCGGCTCCCATGTACAGACTCAGTGGCGATCTATAAAATCCTTTCACACTGATGAGACGTTATACTAAAGAGCTCACCAGGAGTGCTGGGGTAGGCAACCTTTGGCATGTGTGCTGAATGGTGGAACACCAGACCATTTTGTTCTGCATACAGGGTGGTTTTCCACCCAATGTGCTCTCCTGTTGGCTTACACCTGTCATTGCTTCCTGGATCTGCATAGCTACCAGCCATGTCTGAGATAAACTCCTGGGGCACTGGCTGTACTGGCTTGCAGGCTCTGAGTACCAAGTTTTAGAAGTCAGGCAGGGCGGGGTCGTTCAGTCCGAAGTCAGGGTTCCAGAAGTCAGGTTAGGCAAGGTCATTCAGTCCAAGGGCAGGCTTCCAAGAAATAGGCAAGGCAGAGTCCATGGTTTAATGTCTATCGTACATGTTGCGTCCATGCCTAATAGCCTATCTTGTAAGTATGCAAGGACTTCCAGTGAAAAACAATAACAGTCATTCACTTAACACTGGAGATAACACTCCGTTTCTCTGCCAAGCCGTTCTTAAAGGTAAACACACTCAGTTCAGCTGTCTGACTCCTTTTGCTTCCAAACAATATATCAACACAAGGTTCTCGCTGATTGATATGTTTATAGTACAAAATATAGTAAAAGCAGTTGAAGATGTAGTGGCTATACAGACTTTTCGAAAATCCTTTATCAAGACTGAACTTATATTGAAGCTATTAGAAAACATACAAAACAAAACAGTCAGTCAAACAATAGTCATCAAGGTCATGCAAAATTACAATTGCTCCTCAAAGAACGGTTAAAAAATCCTGTACGCTAGATAATTTTAGTTTGCTTACCCATGCCTACAGACACAATTTCCAGTGCTGAAGCTCCTGATTCTGGCAGGATGAGGCGTTTTGGCCTTTACAGCCCTGAATGGCATGCTCACATTAAGTCTCACTGTTCAGGTGTTTCCAATTAAGTGTACAAAAGTTTTTTAAGCTCTCTTAAACCAGTACTATATGTATGCTATCCAGTTTCTAGAGTTAGATAAATGAAGACATGTCCAAACTTACATTAAGACCAGTTGGTACGACAGAACAAAGTTTATGTATAAACCATGCCTCCTTTTGTAATAAAATACAATCAATATCCTTAGTATTATATTTATGTGGTTTATAGTGATAATTAACACAGTACCTTAGGCTTTCAGGGGCATGACTGTATTTTGGACTATAAATATATCAATCAGCAAGAACCTTGTGTTGATATTTTGTTTGGAAGCAAAAGGAGTCAGATAGCCGAACTGAGAGTGTTTACCTTTAAGAACGGCTTGGCAGAGAAACGGAGTGTTATCTCCAGTGAATGACCACTAATAGCCTATCTTCGCTGGTTTTTATAGCCCCATGCCTAAGGGTCATGCTTACAGCCAGCTGCTCAGAAGTAATCCTGCAACTACTCATCTTTGTCATCAGCAAGCAGCTGGTGTTGGGCCAGAAAGTGTGCACTCAGCCTTCTTGCCTGTAGTTCTGTTCTCGGCATCTGTCTGTGGCGCTCTAAGGGTACAGGAGATACTGGTGGATTGGGAACAGCTATCTGAGGTTCACCTGCTGAATCAAGGCTGGAGGGTGTCACCAGCTGTTGGCTAGGAATCCTCGTTCTCTTGCTGGTCAACTTCTGCTAATTCAAGGCTGGCTACATGGGGCTCCTCTTCTCCTGAGGAGTCCTCACTATTGTTGAGCCCTGACTGACCCACGACACTGGCAATGCCACTGGGTTTCCATTTGCTCCATAAGTACAACCCTCATCTCTTCTCCCCCTCCCTTCCACCTTTTGTTTTCTGGTGCACCAACATCTTCACCCATACATGTTGCAATTTTTCTTTTGGCATTCAAAATGTATGCTTTGGTAGCATAGTTAATTTTTATGCTTATGGCCTCAACCATCGCTGGCTGCATTCAGATATAATGACAAACAGATTTTGTACAGGTTGTGTACTCGCCTCCCTCCCCCACTGTGTGTGAAGCACGATTGGAAACTTCCTGGTTTTGGAAGCCTTAAATCAAGTTCCGATTCTCCATGACTCTTGAATACAGGGACCTTGGTTTGTTTTCCAGGTGCACACAGACTGGGATGCTAAACTGGATCAAGTTGAAAATTAGAATACCTGGAGAGCAAACTCTAGTTTTTCTGGGTCCAAGCATTCAGATGCCCTGGAAAATTGTAGGAGAACTGAAGGGCTTCCTGAAACAGAACATTACATGAATGATGGGAAGGGAGGGAGGAGGGAGGAGAACCCACAAGCACAGCAACAAGCAGTGTTTTGTGCCAGTGATTGACAAACCTTTCTTTGTCATTTTATCTGAATGTAGCTTCTGCCCATAAGTGTCATTGCTGTCATGTAGAAATACACAGCTTTGCTTTAAGCATCTCTTCTCTTTCTTACAGCCCGTAATGCTCTGGTGGTCCTGTTTGCTGGTTTGGTGGCCTACTCCTTCCAAGTTAGAGGCTCCCAGCCATTCACCCTCACAGGGACAATACCCCAAGGACTCCCCCCCTTCCAGCCACCACCATTCTCCAAGGTGACACCCAATGAGACAGTCTACTTTGGAGAGATGGTGCAGGTGGGTATTTGGTTTTTATGTCCCCTGTCCTTCTGCAAGGGAAAAAAAATCTCAAGCTTTCTATTTAAACACTTTTAAAACAACAACTAAACAAGCATAGCTAAATATATAAATCCTGGGGTGGACACTACCGCTCTCCTCTGACTCCACTGAGCACAGTGTGAAACTTTCCTCCATCCTAAGGAGACTTCCTCCATCTTAAGTGGCTCTTCCATTGGAGGGAGAGCCACTTAAATTGAAAGAAGCCTCCTTAGACTGGAGAAAGGCTGCATGGAGGATGGGTGGCTCTGCCTCCTTGACTTCCCTACAGACTTCGTAGTGCTAATCTTGGCAAGTTCCTCCTTAAATTAAGGGGACGTTGGTATCCACTTAGCATTGCTTAGCGATTTATCCATTTTTAGCATTTGATGCAGGCAGAACCTTATCTTGGAATTTGGAGGTAGTCCTTTTTATTCCCAGGCGGTCTATAAGGCCTGCGTTCTTCTGCATCCTTAAATGTATTTGAATCATGGTGGAGGCCTGGCTGTGCATTTCGTCCTTGCTCTTCTAAGTTTCAGTATGGTGACTGTTACCATCCTGGGAGGTATCAGACTGGATTTGTGGGAGAGGCAAAGAGAGAAAGCACTGACCTATGTTGTAGCAGAGAAACTCTGGTTTGGATGGAGGTAATCTCAGTGCCTGCATAAAGATAACTAGGGAGCCTTGGAGAAATCATGAAAGCCTTTGCAAGCCATTGTAGTGGCTGGAGTGTTGGACCAGGTTCACGGTACGATGGTCTTGTCAGTTCAATAAATACATTCTTTTATGTCCCCTTTACAGGCAATGGGAGCTGGCTTGGCTGTGGTGCCACTCATGGGGCTATTGGAGACTGTTGCAATCGCCAAGGCATTTGGTAGGGTCTGTATGGGTCCCCAAATGATGGGGAAAGCTGTGTCTCTTAGATCCTTGGCATTTTCCATGTTAGCTGGGTAGCAGTCCCCCCCCCCTGCACCTGCACATGGGCATTCAGCTCTGTGGATGCCACAGAGAAAGAGGCATGCAGTCTGTCCCACCACTGCAGTATCATTAGCTGTCCATCGGCCCTGCACCTTAGTGAGAGACAGCATTGTATAATGGTTACAATGTTGGACTAGGATCTGGGAGACCCAGAGTTGAATTCCCACTCACCACGGGGAAGGCTTGCTTGGTCACCCTGGGTAAGTCACACCCTACCAGCCTAACCTACTTCGCAGGGGTGTTGAGGATAAAATGTAGGAGAGGAGAACAATGTAAGCTGCTTTGGGTCCCCATTGGGGAGAAAGGTGGGAATAAATTGAGTATATAGATATCGCCCCATGCAGAAGCATCTCCCACAGTTTCATGTACGCATGTGAAATGGGCACAATTTCTGTCAGAGTCATGGATTAAAGTAAGGAACATTCTCTAGATTCAGATTAGCCAAGTTTCATACTTGGTCCTTCCCTCGACCTTGGAAGGAGAAAACAGCTTTCTCCAGTGGGGGGGGGGGCGCAAAATGGATCTAGGAATGGTTATAGCTCCTTATTCCTTGTTGGTTGTTGCACTCCCTTTTGCTTGCTGCAGTGCATTGTGGGGTTCTTAGAAAAGGGAGCTAATAACAAAGCGGGTTTAACCAGTCTCTTAATTTCTCTCTTGCCTTCTAGCATCTCAAAATAACTACCAGATTGACCCTGATCAGGAGCTGTTAGCCATGGGTAAGAATTTTGTATGGATGGGTTGGATGCCATTGACTGCATAAGGCTGGACCTTATATTTTGAGGGATGCCCAGACAGAGTACAGATACATCTGAGAGGGAAGAGGCATGTCCACAAAGGAAAAAGATTTCTGAAATGTCTGCCAAGGCCAGTTGCTCAGATTAGCATGTAGGAGGAAGAGGCCTTAAGGACAAGTATAGCACATGAAGAAAACAACACCCTCACTCCCCCATCTTAGCATTGTTCTCAAAGTCGTCCTGCTGAGGCCAGGAAGTGGGACTCTCCATCATTATTTCTTAAACCCTCTTCCTCCCCCTCCAGGTTTCACTAATCTCTTTGGATCCTTTGTCTCATCCTATCCCGTCACAGGTAGCTTTGGCCGGTGAGTAAAATCTAAAGTGGGTGGAACCACCTTCATATGACAGGTGCATCAACTGTATTAAAAGTGTGAGCTGGTGCCATAACTCTGGCACAACTGTTCTTCAAAAAGAGCAGTTTCTGTCAAGAGTTCTCTCAGCCCCACCAAAGGTGTCTGTTGTGGGGAGGGGGAGGGAAAGGAGTTTGTAAGCCGCTCTGAGACACCTTTGGGTAGTGAAGGGCGGGGCATAAATCCAATCTCTTCTTCTTCTTCTTCTTCTTCTGTAAGAGTAGTAAAGCCCAGCTCCGCAGGTGCTTTCTCAGAATCACTTCCTGTGGATGGGTTACTTCTTTAAAACACTTTAACTACCCAGATTGTGTATACATGCTGATGGGTGAAACTGGGATTTGAACCTATTTCGGTGAGGACGAATATAATGGAGGATTAGCTAATTTATCTGGTCTTTTTATTTTAGGTTCCAGTGTTTGGTTGTCCTTGCTCTTATTACTGATGTATGTTGTTAGGCATTTTGAGAACCCAATATAGCTGGTTTAAGTAAGGCATACATTTTCATAGAAATAAGTCCAGATCAGTTAATGTGGAGTACAAGGGGTAGGTGGTGCTTGAGGCTTTTTCTGAGGTTTGCTGCCAAGCAGAAACCAGTGGGCTCACCTCAGGCTTCAGGAGAACTGCCTCATCGACAGGCAGAATCCTTGCATGTCTTTGAATCCAGGTAACCACTGCAAGGACCTTGTTCCCTTTAACCTGTCCACATTTCCAGCTTCCCCTGTAAGCTTCTTGGAAGATTACTTCCCCAAATGGCATTGTTTGTGTTACAGGACAGCCGTGAATGCCCAGACTGGGGTGCGCAGCCCTGCAGGGGGACTAATCACAGGTAGGCACTCCCTCACTATTGAACGTGGGGCATTGTTAACGGCTGTTACCTAAGCCAAAGTATATAACATACCATATCATTAGCTGTTCTTCTTACCCCTTTGGGGATGAAACCCGGACCACATTTGGAAAGAGAGACGTAGACAGCCTGTTCAGAAATAGACAGTTATAACAAGTAGAAAATCTGCTGCTATGGATGCCATTGAAGAATGTGTGTGTGTGTGTTTATGTTGTGTGAAATCCTGACGATTATGTCAACCTGATGGTCTGGTTATTTAAGGCTACTAGTGTGAATAGTACACTGTGAATGGTTGTGTTAGAAAGAAAGCCTTGAGTGGCTTTCAGAATAAGATTTTTTCATTTCTGAGGAAGTGATTCATACCAACATTAGTTTAAAATGGAAGAGTCAGCAGAGAAGGTGGCTGGAAGTTTCAAGTATTTATCAACAAACATTTTAATGTTTCTGTATTAAAATGAAACAAAAGATAATCAGTAGCCACATTAGACAACAGAAAAATCCCAAAATAAAAGGGAAGAGTGAAAAAGGTGTTTTAAGCTTTGCACACATGATTTGATTAGACTTCTAGGAAAAAGAAGGGGAGTGGAGTAGACCAGACAGTGATTGAACACTTTCCAATCTGATTAAGCTCCAGTTTGCCGTGGTGTCCAAATGCAGGCAGTTCAGCCAGTTGAATCCTGTCTCCCTCCACAACCTGAGGTGCCTGCATTCAGACACCACAGCAAACTGGAGTTTAATCTAACTGGGAAATGTTTAATAAGCTCGGCCTGCTTGAGGTGTGTGTGTGGGGGGGAGGAAACAGAGCAGACAAGCCGTGATCATGCCCAGTGTCAACAAACCACTGTTTTAAAAGTGTGTGTTATGAACACAGCCCTGGAGGGCCCAGGTTAGCCCGATCTCATCAGATATTGGAAGCTCAGCAGAGTCAGCCCTGATTAGTATTTGAATGGGAGACCACCAAGGAAATCCAGGGTCTCTACACAGAGGCAGGCAGTGGCAAAACCACCTCTGAAACCTCTCTTGCCTTGACAACCTACAGCAGGGGTGTCAAACATAAAGCCCAGGGGCCGGAACCGGCCTGTCCAGGGCTCTTATGTGGCCTGCGAGCAACTGGTGCAAGGGAGGGAACGGGAGACTGCTCATGGGGGATTGTGGCTTCAGCATGGCAGAACAACCTTGTTTGCAGCAGTCAAGCAGCGTGGGAGCATCTGCCCAGTGCTGCACCGCTCGCTCTCCATGCCATCCATACAGGTTTTCCTTTACAACCCCCTCCCAGCCCATGAGGCCTTGCCATGAGGATACACCAGCTCAGAGCTTACCAGCCACTGTCCTTTATACAGTTTATATCTCCGGTACCTGGCCTTACGTTTTATGGCACACGTGGCCCGGCCTGACAAAGTGACATTCATGTCAGAGCCAGCCCTCCTACCGAATGAGTTCAACACCTCTGACCTACAGGGTCACCATATGTCAGCTGTGACTTGAAGGCAGTTTCTACCACCATGAAGGCAGCCCTGGTGTCCGTTTTGCAGAACTGTAGTGCTGAATCTCAGTGTTCCCTCTAAGCTGACTTAGTGTGAGCTAGCTCACAGTTTTTTAGCCTCCGGCTAAGGAAGGATGGCTCCAGAGCAAACTAATCTATGCAGTAGCCAAATTGCCCGCTCACAACTTTTAATGCCAGCAGCTCAGAAAGTAGAAGTTTTGCTCACAAGACTCCACAGCTTGGAGGGAGCATTGCTGATTACTGATTAGCTGGCCACCAAAGCTGGATGGTTATTCCCATCTTGGCTGAATGATATAGCACCGTGTTACAGGATGGTTTTGGGGGTTAAATATTGTATTTTATTGTATGTTTTATTGTATTTTAGATTCCGGCTTTGCCGCCTGTGAACCGCTCTGAGCCTTTAGGAGGGCGGTATAGAAATCCAACAAATAAATAAATAAAAACAGAATCAGTTAGTGATCTTTTTATGATGATTTAATCCTGACAGAGGAAATGTATCTTATAGCTATGAAGGCAGCTGAGGCTTAGTTATCTTTATTCTTAAATTCTGGGTTGGCAGTAATGGAGTGTTTCAAATGCAGGGAGCAATCCCGTGTAGGTCCACTCAGAAGGAAGTCTCATTTTATTCAGTGAAACTTATTCCCAGGAAAGTGTTTCTGAGGCATAGCTCCTGCTCGCCACATAGGGCGATCTGTCTGGTCCACCCAGCCTAACTGTGTTTTGTTCTCCGGCACAGCATATTCCTCTCTTGGTGCGATGCCTGCAGTACTGAGTCACTTGTTCTCTCTCTCCGCAGGGGCCCTGGTGCTGCTGTCTCTGGCTTTCCTTACTTCTCTCTTCTACTACATTCCCAAGGCTGCTCTGGCAGCTGTCATCATCTGCGCAGTGGCTCCTATGTTTGACGCTAGGATCTTCCGTACATTGTGGCAGGTTAAAAGTATGCACATGGATGTCCTATTCCTTTCAGAGTTCAAAAGCTGGGGGTTCTTGCAATGCTTCCTTACGAAATTTATTACAGTTCTTTGAAACATTCTGTCTGTATTTTTGGCTGAAATGGGGACAGCAGGAAAGCTGGTTATAACTTATTTATTTGATTTGTACCCCGCCCTCCCTGCCAAGGCAGGCTCAGGGAGGCTGACAATAAAATGTAAACAAATTTAAAAACAATTTAAAACCATAAAAACAATTCTGAGGTGCTAAATATTACATATAAATATTGCATATGTGGTGACGAAACATAGTTTTTAGATGTTTCTGTAATGGGTATCCAGTCAGCGTTAGCTTATAGGACTACCGTCCAGCCCATAGTATATTAAGAACAGCATGATACAATAGCCTTTAATAGATTCCAGGGCAAGGTTCTGATGTATGTACCACAATCAAATGCCTGGTGGAAGAGTTCCATCTTGCAGGCCCCGCGGGCCCTGATATCCTCAGAGAGCTCATTCCACCAGCATAGATCTGCCACAGAGAAGGCCGTAGACCTGGTCATGGCCAGCCTGGCATCTTTAAGGCCAGGGAGAGCCAGGAGATTCTGTGTCCCTGAACGCAGTACTCTCTGGGGAACATATGGGGAAAGGCAGTCCCTCAGATATGCTGGCCTCTGACCATACAGGGCACCCACACCTTGAAGCGAATTCGGTATGCTATAGGCAGCCAGTGCAGTGCTTTCAGTGCAGGCTGAATGTGCTCTCACAGAGAGAGACCCAAGAACAGCTTGGCTGCCATTTTCTGTACCAGCTGCAGCTTCTGAATTTGGCTCATTAAAAAGGACCCAATCCAAGTGCTGTACAAAACTTGAGTTATTCAAAAAATATCTTTCTCCAAAGTTTTCTTCATACAAAAGTATTACAAAAAGACAGTTTCAAAGAGTGGAACAACAAAGGCAACGTAGGTTTAAAGACACTATGAATGCAGTACCATATCTTGTGCTTAGGCACACAATTCCAAAATAAAGTCTAACAGTTTAACTCCCACGTTGCCTAATAGAAGGCACAGCTGTATAATAAACGTTCTGTTTTTAGAAGGCACAGCCATATAATTAATGTTCTGTCCTGACAGGGCGTGTCAGCCTTCTTTCTCCCGTTTCTCAAAAGAGCTTTGTCTGAGAAGTGACTGTGACCTGTGTAAAATACAAAGCACATGCCTAAAAAATTCTACTCAATTACCTGTTAGCAACACTGAGTTACAAATATCTTAAAAGGTTTTTACCAGTCTGTGGCAACACTTTTTCTTTCAGTCTTGAAATCAGTAGCCTGAAGCCTACAGTCTTCTTTCCAAGTTCTATGGCATTCTAAAACCCCACCTAGAGGGATACCTTAAAACCTAAAGGTTCAGATCCCTGGTGTGTGGCTAATCAGAGCATCTTTAATCCATTTAAAGATACAGTATCAAAGAAAGCTTTATATACTCTTTAACTCGGGGCTATTTTTGGGCAGGAACGCACAGGAATGGAGTTCCGGCTGGCTCCTGAGTTGGCCACGCCCAGCAGGAGCTCATTAGCATAACAGGCTGCACCGAACAGCAGAAACTCATTAGAATTGGCTGCATTAGGGGTGTGTGGCCTAACATGCAAAGGAGTTCCTGCTACAAAAAAAGCCCTGGGTTTTGACAACAAACAAGGTAAACAGAATAAGAAGCAAAAGGTGGGTGTGGCTGGATGACCACACTTCTGGTAACACAGGGGTGTGACCTAATATGCTAATATGTTGTACTATCAGGGGTGTGGCCTAATATGCTAATAGGTTTCAGATGTTGGGTGTGGCCTATTATGTTAATGAGTTCCTGCTGGGCTTTTTCTACAAAAAAAGCCCTGCTTTAACTTATAAGGTACCTGCACTACTAACTTATAAGAAACAAGAATAATCATTTAGCATATTAAGACCAGTTGGATACAGTGTCTGTAAACGAAAAATTAGTCTTGCCTCCTGCTGTAATCATACCCAATGACTCGGCATCCCTACATATTTAAAAAGCACCTTGAATCTTAAATGATAAAACAATGTCTATATCCAATTCCTATCCAACTTGTAATGCTACACTAGCATCTAACTTAATCATCTACAAACTGTTTGAATCTTAACAATCAACAAATAAATTCATTCTGTGATTAATATAGTAGGGTAATTAATAAATTAGCAATTAATTCGTTGTTCAGACAGGGGAGAAGTGTGGAAGTTACACCTCGATCCCTGTCTCTTCCTTACTTGTTTGATGTTTGTAAGACAAGAGGGGAGCCCTTTCTTTCCACCTCTTCAGATCCCAGGTCAGCAAAGTGCTATACCTGTGGCACAACATTTTTACCATCCATGCAGCAAATTTAGGTCATTGTCTAAAGTTTAGAGCGGATATTTAGACTTTGCAATACTCAGAAATTCCCCCCCCCCATACTATTTGGAATTCATGGCTATTATCTTAAAAACCATTATATGAGCGCCTCCAATGATCCGTGCAATTTTCCTGGACCTGTATCTGTGAATGTCAGCTGGCTGGAACTGAGGATTCTGTTCCATGTGAAATCTTGTTTGCCTCATGCCATATTTACACATGGAGGCACTTATCTCTTCATCTCTTCAAAACAATCTGCCCATGAAAACCTTTCCTTCCTTAGTTGTATGCATTTATTTATTCATTTAAAGAATACTGGCATCTGGTGGACAAAAGGAACATTTACCAAAGGAGGATTTTTGCTAGTGAAGTGCTGTGTGTATTTTCTAAAACAAGGCATAGTCACTTATGTTTGCTTTGGGAAATACAGTGACCTTTTTACTAGTAGAAAAACACCCATGGAAATTTTCTCTGTTGTTGGATCCATATGATACTGGAATATAATGCAGGTTTCCACTTGGGTTCTCCACTCTTTTGACTGTGGTAGCCCAAGGCCCTTTTCTCACTTGATCTCGATAAAACTAATGATATAGAATTTAGATCCAGGTGGGCAGCCTTGTTGGTCTGAAGGACAAATTTTGAGTCCAGTGGATAGATGCACTTTTGTTTTCTGTGGCTACTTAGATACCCTCCTCACAGCTATCAACTTCTGCTTACTTAATTAGCCTCTCCGCTGTTGTTTTCACTGGAGTGACATTGGAATCAGCCACATGTCATACAGCAATAATCACATGGCTGTAAGGGTAAAATTCTCCCTAGGAGCATTTGAATGTTACATACTCCCTACTCATGCTTAGACTGTTGTTTTCTATGGTGTGGGCTATAATACGGTTAATGGCGATCCATTGCAAGAGCAAGGGATATTGAGAGAATTTCAGAGATGAAATGTATACAATGTGAACATTGGCTTGTTTTGTCCTTTATTTCCTGTTGCCTTTTACACCCTTCATTATTAGTCACCTTAGTACTCTATTTGTAAGGTACACGCTCTTTAGTAAAATCTTCATAGTAAGAAAGGAAGTTTTGTCTCTTTCATTCTCCATGTTGTCTGTATTAGCCACTTTGCTACAGGAAGCGACAAGTCAGTGACTGGGATTTATGTGTTCATCTCTCTCAGGGCTGGACCTGGTGCCACTCTGTGTGACATTCTTGCTCTGTTTCTGGGAGATGCAGTATGGCATTGTGGCAGGTGTGCTGGTCTCAGCTATTCTTCTGCTCTACCCCATTGCCAGGCCACAGATAAAGGTTTGTTTAGCTTGAGTCAGAAGCAGTTTGAGACTGGGAAGTGTCACTGGTGACCAAGGTCAAAATAATTCATACCATAGTATTCTCCATGACTATGTATGGGTGTGAAAGTTGGACAACGAAGAAAGCTGAGGGGAAGAAAGTTGATTCATTTGAAGTGTAGTGTTGGAGGAGAGTTTTATGGATACTGTGGAATGCCAGAAAGACAAATAAGCGGTTCTAGATCAAATCAAGGGTGATCTCTCTCTAGAAACCAAAAGGACTAAACTGAGGCTGTCATGCTTTGGTCCCATCATGAGAAGACAATAGTCACTGGGAAATACTAGGAAAAGTCAAAGGCCACAGGAAATGAGGAAGACCCAACATGAGATGAATTGACTGTATCGAGGAAGCCACGGCCCTCAGTTTGCAAGACCTGAGCAAGGCTGTTAATGATAGGACGTTTTGGAGGTCATTAATTTATAGGGTTGCCATAAGTTGGAAGTAACTTGATGGCACTTAACACACACACACACACACACACATATTCATATTTCCTTCCCTTTCGGGCTTGGGTCACAGTGAACTTCAGCAGTTTAGCCCACTGGAAGGATGCTCACTGCTGTGTAAACACATCTATAGGATTATTTTTTCCCTTGAGGAGGGCAGGGAGACCTTTCATTCTGAACAGAAATGGGATTTTCACAGCACTGATAGACCATCACGTAAAACAGAATCATGGAGCAACTTCTCCTTCCCCCTCTGATCCAGGCTATGCACAGCAATGATTGGATGGCCATTGTGTTAGTTTGGTTGGTTAGCCAAGCCCCCCCCCCCCATCCCTACTGGGCCCAATTTCAAGATTTAACTAGACAGTGGGGGACTTTTAAAAAGAGAACAAGGCACCAAACAAACAGAGTGGATAAACCAGCTGCCCACTTGTAAAATAAATAAAACAGGCCGCTCACCTTGAAGCAAGAGGGGATTGAGAAGAAATAGTGCTGGAGCTGAACACCTGTCCTTTGAGGAGTGAAGCTGGGGGAAAGAAAAGCTCACTTTGTAACTGAAAAGCCTGTACCTGCTCCTCTTTAAGAGTATGTGAGTCTTTACCTTTTAAGTGTGAGACTGGCAATGGTTGTCCCAGGCAATGCAAAGTATTAATAATAGAATTTCTATTACATGTATGTCTATTTCTGTCATCAAGCCAACTTTCAACATGGCTGAGATTCTTCGTATAAAGAAGAGATACAACAACTTCTCTACAAGGAGCAATAGCATATGGGTGGATTTCCTTTAGCTTAAAAGAGGACAAGGATGTAAATTGCTGGAGAGTAACAAATGTCATCTGATGCTCACACCCAATCCTCCTCCCAATTTCTCCTGCAGGTGTCTGAGCATGAGACAATACTCTTACAGCCTTCCAGTGGCCTGTGTTTCCCAGCCATTGAGTTCCTCTGTGACACTGTGCACAAACAAGCTCTATCAGGTAAAATGTATAATTAGTCACTCTTGATACTTGGGTGTTAGCTGTGAGGAACTGAACTGTAACCAGAGGTTTGTATAATTAGTCACTCTTGATACTTGGGTGTTAGCTGTGAGGAACTGAACTGTATCCAGAGGTTAAAAAAAATCTCTTAATAAAATCTGAGCAAAATGACCAAGCATCCTTAGTGTGAGATAATTGTATTTACACAGGAACTGTCCCTTAAGGCCAGATGTGTTGGCCTGGGGAGATGAACACCTGAACACCAGCATATGTTCCTGGTCCCCAGTTCCTTTAAAAAATGTGTTGGATCCAACCAGCTTTTCTGCTGGTGGAAAAGGAAGGTGGTATCCTCTTTGACCACCTGAAACGACTACACCAAGAATTATGGGACCTGCATGTACAGAAGTCATGTGGGATGAGCACTGTGGGATGGATGTGAATTAGATTGAGTGTAGGAGCTGGCTGGATCCAACTCATTGTCTCACCAAATCTTGTTACTACATGGGTTTCAATTAAGAAATGAGCTTTGTGTAATCAAGAGTTCTGTGTCTAGATAGGGACTTCGCTTGTCTTACGGAAACTCCAGAGGCAGCTCCTGACAGAACATCAAGCTAGCCGTAGAGCCAGTCTTGCAGTGTGCAGTTTTCATCCCTTCAGGGCTTTATGGAGTCACTAACCTGCCATTGTCCCACTGGCAGTATTGCAGATGGAATGAGGAAGCTGTTAATGGCATATGTATTGTAAATGGTGCTGGGGAGTCTTAATACAGTCTCAATCCTCTACTGTAGGAAAAGGAATGGTGCATTATGTCAGCGAGCTGCCATTTCTCTGGGACGTGTCCCTCTTCCCTCCCTCCCCGTGTTATTCTCTTCTGGTATGCGACTGTAACTGCCAAGCTTCTCCTACAGGTGGATGACGGAGTGTTATGTCTTCTTGCCTTGCTTACTTAGATTCCCGTGTGAACTGAACTTGTGTTTATGGTATGAGCCGTTGGAGTTCTCAGGCTGCTTCGCGCCTTTTCTAATCAACTCCCTTGCGAGGGAATTGAGCCCATTGGGTTAACCAAGTTTAAAGTTCCTATATTATATTGCCCCTGTGTATTGTAGTCATTCTGGACAATTCTCTGTATGTTCATGATCAACCATGCTTTGGAAATAAATCTTACTTCTCTGGAACGTGGGTTTGTTCTCCTGCTTTGGGATCTGACATTTTGTCCAGAATCCTCTTTCCCCCTCACCCCGAGTCTGGCATCGATCATGAGCGGGGCCGAAGGGAAATCCTTTTTCTGGGCAGAGGACCGAGGTGCCGTCCCGGACACTGCCTTACCATCGGACTCCATGGAAGCCCGAGGTGCCGTTGGGGGAGCGATCCCGAGGCATGAGACTATTCCTTGGCCTCCTCCTACCCCATCGCAGTGGGGAAAACGAGCGGTC
>NW_015173162.1:1071181-1071446 GCF_001447785.1 Gekko japonicus
CAACACGTTTCATTCTTCCATTGGTATGTCTCCTTTTAAGGCTGTATTTGGATACGATAGCCCTCCTCTCCCCTTTCTTGACAGGTCGGGGGATGACTCCACACCCCACTCTGATGTGGATTCATGGTGCAAGTCTCTACAATCGGCTTGGCCTCTACTGTGTCACACTCTTGATTTAGCTAAAGAAAAATACAAAGTGCAAGCTGATAAACATAGGGCCAAGGAATGGGATGTCAAACCTGGTGATTCGGTTTATGTTTCCACA
>NW_015173162.1:1071609-1105413 GCF_001447785.1 Gekko japonicus
AAAGATACTGGTCAATGTCAATGGAGGGACAGTAATGTTCAACCACCTCCTATTTTGGTGGACGGCCAAGAGCATTATGAAATTTCTGGCATTCTGGATTCCCGACTCAAACGTGGTAAACTGTGGTATCTTGTGGATTGGGTTGATTTCGGTCCCCAGCACCGCGAATGGGTGGAAGAAGGGGATATTCGGGCCCCTTATCATGTTCGGGCGTTTCACAAGAAGTTCCTGGGCAAACCTGGAGGTCTCCCGGGCAAACCGGGAGATCTCCCGCCCAGGCCGGGAGACGGTGGGTGAGTGGTATTTTCGGGTGGGCAGTATGTCAGCGAGCTGCCATTTCTCTGGGACGTGTCCCCTCCCTCCCCGTGTTATTCTCTTCTGGTATGCGACTGTAACTGCCAAGCTTCTCCTACAGGTGGATGACGGAGTGTTATATCTTCTTGCCTTGCTTACTTAGATTCCCGTGTGAACTGAACTTGTGTTTATGGTATGAGCCGTTGGAGTTCTCAGGCTGCTTCGCGCCTTTTCTAATCAACTCCCTTGCGAGGGAATTGAGCCCATTGGGTTAACCAAGTTTAAAGTTCCTATATTATATTGCCCCTGTGTATTGTAGTCATTCTGGACAATTCTCTGTATGTTCATGATCAACCATGCTTTGGAAATAAATCTTACTTCTCTGGAACGTGGGTTTGTTCTCCTGCTTTGGGATCTGACACATATCCTTAGATATGCTATCTTGGTTTTTCCTACCACAGTGACTTCCAAACACAGTGGGTTGTGGGAAGGACTCCAGGCTGAGAGAAAGCAATGCATGGGACTGGCTGAGGGTTTGAAATACACCTGTAAGTCTCAGCCAGCCAGAATTATATTGGTAGAAATAGCTGCTCTACCTGTATTTGACCTTTCCTGGTTATACTGTTGTTTGCCTTCAGTGTCTCCACTGCGCACTGTCATCCTGGACTGTACTCATGTCAGTAATATTGACTATACAGTGGTGATGGGGCTGTCAGAGCTACTTCAACAGTTACGGTGCAGGAGAATCTCTCTGATCTTCATTAATGTGCAGGTATGTAAGAGTTCCAGCATGGGAGAAAGGTATACATGTTGGGGCTGGACAATTGTATGTGGTTAAACTAATCAGGCAGGCTTACACCCCAGCATCTCTCATTTCATAAGAACATAAGAGAAGCCAATGTTGGATCAGGCCAATGGCCCATCCAGTCCAACACTCTGTCACACAGTGGCCAAAAATACCAGATGCTATCAGGAGGTCCACCAGTGGGGCCAGGACACTAGAAGCTCTCCCACTGTTGCCCCCCCCAAGCACTAAGAATACTTGCCCCAGACCGAGAGATCCTATCTATACCTTGTGGCTAATAGCTACTGATGGACCTCTGCTCCATATGTTTATCCAATTCCCTCTTGAAACCGTCCATGCTTGTAGCTGCCACCACCTCCTGTGGCAGTGAATTCCATGTGTTGATCACTCTTTGGGTGAAGAAGTACTTCCTTTTATCCATTCTAACCTGACTGCTCAGCAATTTCATTGAGTTCCCACGAAACCTCTGTCACGTTACCCCTCAGTCATTGTTTCTCCAAGCTAAAGAGCCCCAAGCGCCTTAACCTTTCTTCATAGGGAGAGTGTTCAAACTCTTTTATCATTCTAGTTGCTCTTTTCTGCACTTTTTCTAATGCTATAATATCCTTTCTGAGGTGTAGTGACCAGAATTGCACTGAGTATTCCAAATGAGGTCGCACCATCGATTTATACAGGGACATTATGATACTGGCTGATTTGTTCTCAATCCCCTTCCTAATAATCCCCAGCATAGTGTTGGCCTTTTTTATTGCAGTCACACACTGTTTCGACATTTTCAGTGCGTTATCTACTACAACTCCAAGATCTCTCTCTTGGTCAGTCTCCGCCAGTTCAGACCTCATCAACGTGTATTTATAGTTAGGATTCTTGGCCCCAATGTGTATCACTTTGCACTTGGCCACATTGAACCCCATTTGCCATGTTGACGCCCACTCGCCCATCCTTGACAGATCCCTTTGGAGTGCCTCACTATCCTCTCTGGTTCTCACCACCCTGAACAACTTCGTGTCATCTGCAAATTTAGCCACTTCACTGCTTACTCCCAATTCCAAATCATTAATGAACAAGTTAAAAAACATTGGACCCAGTACTGAGCCCTGTGGTATCCCACCGCTTACCACCCTCCACTATGAAAATTGGCCATTTATACTCACTCTCTGTTTCCTGTTAATTAGCCAGTTTTTGATCCACAAGAGGACTTGTCCTTTTATCCCACGACTGTTGAGCTTACCTTAGAGCCTTTGATGAGGAACTTTTATCAAAAGCTTTCTGAAAGTCTAGGTAAACAACATCCATTGGGCCTCCTTGTCCACATTTGTTCACCCCCTCAAAGAACACTAACAGGTTAGTGAGACAAGATCTTCCCTTACAGGACCCATGCTGAGTCTGCCTCAATAGTTTTTGTTCATCAGTGTGCCTACTAATTCTCTCCTTAATAACGGTTTCCACCAACTTACCTGGTATTGATGTCAGACTGACTGGCCTGCAAACTTTTTAAAAGGGTGAAATGCTCAGACTTTCATTTCAGAAACTGTTTAAGATATAAGCAGCTGCCTTATACAGATGGAGAACCATTATTCCACCTAACTCATTTCTATTTGTTCTGTCTGGCAGAGGCTCTCTTAAGTCTCTGATCTCAGGTAGAGGTCTTTCCCAACTGTGCTGCCTGAGATACTTTTAACCCGAAATGCAAGGGAGTGAAACTGAGATCTTAGCCATGCAAATGACATTCTGTTCCTGAACCATGCTTTCATTCTATCCATCTGTCCAAGGCCTGTGATTTTGCTTCAGATCTCATTAATGTTTAGTAACTTATCGAAATTGTATGAAAAAAGCTTGGAATGTGACTGACTGGTTCCTCCTTGTTCTCCTTTTCCACAGGCTCATGTGCTCCAAGTCCTGCTGGCTGCTGATCTGGGAAGATTCTGTAATGTTTCCAGCCTGGAAGATGCAGGTGGGCAAGGCTGGAAGGGAACTGAAAAAAATCACTCAATCACAGTGATAACCCTGGTTGGAATGCTTTTGCAGCCATCACAGCTGCCTCCTATCTCCATCTTTAATTATAGAGATCACACATTTATGGGAAACAGGTTGAATTGGTCTGTTCTGTTCCTTTTTACCAAGCATGTTTAAAGATGAAGACAGACTCTGTGTGTGTATCTGTGACTCTCTGTTCAAGTGCAATGCAGTGGATAGCATTTTTATTTAGATACAAGATTTACATTTGAAATTCAGTAAGTAGTTTTGGGAAAGCCATTCTTTTTCAACCATTATAACTTAAAGGGTTTTAAATGAATACGGATTGCAATTTTTCATTTTCCACCATGTGATAACCCAGAGAACACTATTAGGAGATGAAGGTGGGAAGGGATGAAGTTAGTTTAAATCAGTTGCCAGTTGTTTCAAATTGAAGTAAAGGCTAGTGGATCTACCAGCTACTTTGTGCTTTCTTTATCAATGACAGGTTTTTGTGTTCCTTCCATCATAACCTCTTGTAATAGATGGTCTGTGAATCTGAGGGATCACCTCTTGCCCAAATCATTCTTCTAAACATCCTTTTATTTTTCCCTTCTGCAGGAAAGAGTTGTGAAGAGGAGGCACGCACAGCCAATGAAGCTTTGTTTGATGGCAGTGACAGCATACTGCCAACATCTGGGATAATTCAGTGAGGACACAGAGCTTTAATGCCTATGTACAAGTTCCCAATCTAAGCATGGAGACGGGTTTCAGATACCGTATTGATCTGTATTGTTAATCTGTGCACTTTAAGGCATTGTGCTGGAATTGAGAAGTGGCTCAGCATGTGGGAGATTTCATTGTGGAGGACGAAGATCTCTTCAAGAAATGAAGATGCAGTTTATTCAAAGGCCACCCACTGTTTCAGGTGCAACGGAAGCTGAGGTGCCATTGGTCTGAAATAGTAGTGCCTCCGGTTGGAGAGATTATGGTAGCTCCTTAGTACTTATAGTTTATTTCTAAAGTTCATTGCACTCCAGTAATATTGGGCTTTTCCACATTCTCATTTTTCTCACTTGTGTGTTCCTGTCGCTTTGGGGGGGGGGGTGTTTCCGTTCTGCACTTGTTTTGCTCCCTTTCGTGGTCAATTTGATTTTACATCACTTCATGTCCACCATAAACACCTGCAGTTTAAATGTGCAGGGAGATATGCCAGACACAAAGCAATGTAGTATCGAATTGACCACTAAACACGCGCGGACCAAGGAACACACACAGAAAAATGACAATGTGGAAAAGCCTACTGGTAAGGGAACACTAATCTGAAAAAAAAATTAAGAGAATAAATGTATTTTTGAAATAAACAATGGAAATAAGGGAGGATGAATAAGAAAAAGGCTGTCTGCCTAGCTTTGGCATTTTGCTGGGAAAGCTTTTGGCTGTATTGTACACTTACGTTGTATATTTTGTTTGGAAGTCAGCCAAAACCAAGTTACGTTTCCCTTTCGAAGTCAATAAATCTGCCTTTTTCATACATTACTTGTATGCTACTGTGCTATTCACAAACCTCTGCCGTTGTTCCGCACCTGTGAGATCTATCCTGATGGAGAGGTATGCAAAAGAGTGTACTTGGAAAGTTTGCTCTGTATAGGGGCATTTTCAGAATGTGATTGGGAGTACAGAAGTGTATTGGGGAAAGATGTGTTCCTTTCTCCCCACTAAAGCAGGGCTTTTTGGATGATGCCTCCATATTAGACCCCTTCCAGTCCGGTTTCCGACCAGGCCATGGGGCAGAGAGGGTCCTGGTCACCCTCACAGATTATCTCCGGAGGCATCTGGATCGATGTGGTACGGTGATGTCGATGTTGTTAAATCTGTCGGCGGCGTTCAACACAGTCGACCATCAACTACTGGTCCACCACCTCACCGATAATGGGATTCAGGCGTTTGCCCTACAGTGGCTCTCCTCGTTTCTTCAGGATCGGGAACAGAGGGTGGCAGTTGGGGAGCGACTGTCCAGAAGACACCCGCTAGTGTGCAGAGTGCCCCAAGGTGCAGTGCTCTCCCCAATACTGTTTAATATCTACATGCGCTCCCTCGCCCAGATTGCCTGGAGACATGGGCTGGGCTGTCATCAATATGCTGATGATACCCAGCTCTATCTGTTGTTGGATGGCCAGTCAGACTCTAGTCTGGGAGATTTGGACCTGCTGTTGAAAGCCATGGCTGGTTGGCTTAGACAGAGCCGACTGAAATTGAATCCGATGATGGAGGTCCTATGCCTGAGTTGGAGTGGCCCAAGGTTAGGGATCGCACTCCCGACCTTCAATGGGGCACCGCTGGTGCCAGCGCTGGACGTTAGGAGCTTGGGAATGCTCCTGGATACCTCCCTAACAATGGAGGCCCAGGTAGCAGCAACTGCAAAGTTGGCCTGTTACCATCTACGGCTGATTAAGCAGTTGGTTCCCTTCCTTGAACGCAATGACCTAGCGATGGTGATTCGTGCATTGGTCACCTCAAGATTGGATTACTGTAATGCTCTCTACATGGGGCTGCCCTTGTCCCAAATCCAGAAGGTGCAGCTGGTGTTGTGTCTTCCTATGCGGGAACACATCCAGCCTGCCCTAAAAACCCTGCCCTGGCTGCCTATAGCACACCAGATACGGTTCAAGGTGCTGGTTCTTACCTTTAAAGCCCTATATGGCCAGGGACCTGCTTACCTAAGGGACCACCTTTCCCCGCATGTACCCCAGCGAGCACTAAGATCGGGCTCCCAAAATCGCTTGGTTCTTCCAGGGCCCAAAGAGGCCAGGTTGGTTACAACGAGGGCCAGGGCCTTCTCTGTGGCGGCCCCTCACTGGTGGAATGAGCTCCCAGAAGGCATCAGCGCCCTGTGGGACCTTTTACAGTTCTGCAGGGCCTGTAAAACACAGCTCTTCTGCCAGGCTTTTAAGTAGGATGCTGCCTCAATCGTATGGCCCTGGCCCTAGCCCTGGCCTGATTACCAACTGTGGCAACAACTGGTCCTGGCCTGATTACCAACTGTGGCAACAACTGTACCATTATTGGTACCGACAGTACCAACAGTGCCACCAACCGAAGCTTAATAGCTGGGTGTGAGCCGGTGGACAGCGTTCAGTTTATAGTCGATATCAGAAGATTCGCCATCTTTTAATATAAGTTGTATGATTTTGTATTATTGATAGTTTTAATGGAATTTTAATGTATTTTTATGTGTTGTTAGCCACCCTGAGGATGCCAAATGGCAGGGAGGGCAGGATATAAATGTAAATATAAATAAAATAAATAATATAACCAGCCTTGATGTGCTGCTTACTTCTCAACTGCAGAGGTTACCATTAAAAAGGATAACAACATTAAAAAGGATAATAACATCTGCTGTGGTGCTAATCTTTACTTCTCTATATGGCTTTCGGCATAAGCCCTACATGGCCAGGGTCCGACCTACCTGAGGGACCGCCTTTCCCCATATGTGCCCCAGAGAGCACTACAGTCAGGGGCCCAACATCGCTTGACTATTCCTGGCCCCAAGGCTCACCAGTAACAGGACCAGAGCCTTTTCTGTGGCGGCTCCTTACTGGTGGAATGAGCTCCCGGAGGAGATCAGGGCCCTCCGGGACCTTTTACAAATCTGCAGGGCCTGCAAGATGAAGCGCTTCTGCCAGGCCTTTAAATAGGAGCCGCCACAACCACTGTTGCCGTCAATGACTCCATTGAACTTCTGGAACTTAGGACTGGCCCAGATGGATCTCCAGGCTCGTATTTGCTTAAGGGATGATGATCGGAAGGACAACGTGGACTTAGATCTGAAGAGCGCGCCATCTAATCTGTCAGCATCGCGAGCACTTTATTGTTAATTATTATGTGAGATGAGTTATGTATTTTATGTAGTTCTAAAATTTTTATGGTTATGCCAATTAGGTACATTGTACCGCTTTTGTTAGCCGCCCTGGGCCTGTTTGCAGGAAGGGCGGGGTATAAATATAATAAATAAATCTGCCTCATTTTCCAGCTCTGTTCTCCTTTGCTCCATTCTTTAGAGTATCACATAGTTCTGCTGTCAAAGAAATTATTCTTCAGCTTGCATTCATTCTTGTTATTTTTCTGTTGTAAAGAAACTTCCACATTTATACCAGTACTGGACCTCAATTATCTCTCCATTCTATTTCTAGTTAACAGCCCAGTGACAAAGGTGGTAGGGAGAACTCCACAAGCTGAGGTCATCTTACTACTGGTGCTTACACACTTCTTTGAAGACTAAAAATAAGGCTGCATATTCCGTCTCCAGTGAGTACTCACTGGAGAAGACCCTGATGCTGGGAAAGACTGAAGGTCAAAGAAGACGGGGACGGCAAAGGATGAGATGGTTAGACAGTGTCATAGATGCAACAAACATGAAATTGAGCAAACTTCAGAGGACGGCGGAAGACAGGAAGGCCTGGCGGGAGCTGGTCCATGGGGTCGCGAAGAGTCGGACTCGACTGTGCGACTGAACAACAACATTCCGTCTCCTGAAGTAAAACTTTTAGTAATAATCCCACATCCTTTGTTTTTCTTTTGTTAAGTGTGCAGTTCCTCCCTTGCATTCTCCAGCAGTTTCCCTGAAAGAGTTCTCTCATGCTAGCTTCACTGTCAAAGACATACTCTACTTCTACGGTTTCCAACCGCTTGGAGAGAAAAAAAAACCCGTCCTGTCCCTTTTAATAGAGAACAGATAAACCTGACCCTAATTCCAACTCCATTCTGCCAGTGTTAAAAAAAAAAAAAATCTTCCACAGACAGTTCCAATAGCTAAAAGACAAGCTGGCAGATTTTCTCCCATTACAATGGGAAATAATAAATTCCTCACACTGAACAGTACTATGAACCCATCTCCCCCACCGCCAGTAACGTCCATTGCTGATTCAGACATTCTTCCATTATCCTGAAGGTCAGGGGAACAAAGGAGGTGCTGGGTTTCCAGACTCCAGGTGGGAGGCTTTAGTTCTCCTGGAATTACTACTAATCTCTGAACTACAAAGATCAGTTCCCCCAGAAAAAAATGGCAGCCTTGGAGGGTGGACTGTATGATATCGCTGCTCTGCTAAGCTCCCTCCCCTTCCCAAACTCTGTCTTCTGTGGGCTCTGCCCCCAAATCTCCAGGAATTTCCCAACTCTGACTTGGTGACCCTAAGGAAGAGCTATATTGGATTTGGGCTATATGCATGGCTGAAGAGTGGAATCCTGTTAAAATGGCAGCTTTCATAACAGGTGTTAGTAATAACTACCCTTATGAAGTGAACTCAAAATACTGGAAGTGAATACAACTCAGCAAACGGCAGCTGTGTCTCTGCAGTTTGTAGCTGAAGGATAGATCCAGCTGCTCACAAGAAGAAAGAAACAACACCAAGGCAAACAAATCAGGACTCTCCCATGAGAACCAGCATGGTTTAATACCAGTGTACCATATTAGGATCTGTGACACCTGGGTTCAAATCCCCACTGTACTTTAGAAGCTCACTAAGTGACCTTGAGCCAATTACTCAGGAGGACCATAGCTAAAGTGGGGCATCTTAGCCCTCGCCCATTTACCACCAGGCCCCTCCAACTTTGCATCTAGGCCAGCCCCCCGAAAAATCCGGGGGGGGGGGTTGTGCCACACCACATCATACCATCGCCCTTAACGAGCCCGCCTGCTGTGACTTTGCGGCCAGCCCCCCCTCCATTCCCACGCTGACAGCCAGGACGCTGCCACATGGGCCGCAGGAACGAAGCAAAGTGGTGGTGCCGGTGGTATCAAGGTTAATCCAACAGCCCCCCCCCCCAGCCTCTTAACCTCACCTGCTCCATCCCTCCTAAACCAAAGGAAAGTTGCAGGGCTCCTTGGCCTGACTGCGGGAGAGGAAGGGAGGCGACCGGGCCCCACTCTGGGCCGGTGGAGAGAAGCCAGGTTGGCCGGCCGGCCGGCATCAACCTTTCCCATCACTGCACCCACCCCGTTGCCACTGCCTGCCAAGGCGAGCTGAGCTGGCCGTCTATTGCCTCCTTCCTTCCTTACTCCAGCTCCTTGCCTGCTTTTGCTTCGAGCGTTGGCGGCTCCATTGTGTGCGGGAGCGGCGGCGGCGGCGGCGGCAGGCTCATCTGCTCCACCCCAGGAGTGTGTGCGGGACTTCCCCCGATTTATTTAAAGGCCCCTCAAATTAAAAAAAAAATCCTGCCTACCGGCCTGCAATTGCTCTTGGTGTGACCTACGTCACAGGGTTGTATCTAGGATAAAATCTAGGATGGGAGAACAATGTTGTAGGCTGCTTTATGTCCTTGTTTGGAAGGGTATGCATTTCTTTCCGGAGAAAGCTCGCCGGCTCGACCCTCCTGGGCGTGGCTCTTGCGATAGGCCCCCTTGTCCACAAGGCGCACTCTCCGCCGCGAAGCTCTCCCACCCCTTCCGGGCCTGAAGTGCTTCCTTGGCAGGCTTGCGCACGCGCTCTCCCTCTCTCTCGTTCTGTAACGGGTGAAATGAAACTGAAAGCGGCCCGGCGGCTCGTCCTTGGAGCCACGCCCCAGCCTGAATGGCACAGGGCTTCATCCATGGCCTCTTCACTTTACGAACCAACATATGGGAAGGGGAGTTAAAGGAAAAAACAAAGTCCTTTGTTTTTGAGTTTTTGTGTCATTGGGTTTTTAAAAAAATCTCTGCTGGCTGGGAGGTCATTCTGGCTCTCCAAGCTCTAGTTAGGGGCTCTTTAAAAAGTTATGACCACCCCCGCTGTCAGTGGCAGTTGCAAGGGGGGGGGACGTTCCGCCTCCTTGAGCCCTGGGGGTGGTGGCCTTGGACTCCTAGGGGCAAATTCCACCTCTCCTTGCATGTGAAGTCATCACATACCAGAGGTCACTCTGGCTCCCCCAGCTCTCCTTATGTTATGGCTGCCCCCACTGTCGGCAGCAGCTGCAACGGCTGCAGGGGGGGGGAAATGTTTCCCCGCCTCCCTGAGCCCCGGTGGTGGCCTTGGACTTGTAGGGGCAAATTCCACCTCTCCCGTGTGATGTCATCACATGAGAGAGGTCATTCTGGCTCCCCCAGCTCTTGTTAGGGGCTCTTTAAAAAGTTATGGCTGCTGACATCGGCAGCAGCTGCAGCGGCCAGGGTGGGGGGTGTTCCTATATTGGAGTGGTTTGTTAAATTAGCATGCAAGATAGGACAGTTTTTTTAACAGATCAAAAGAATGACACGGCTAATTCTGTTTCCATTAAAAGGGGGGGGGGAGAGAACAACGTAGGTAATAAATATGTTAGAACTGGATATTGATGTGCCCTGATGTGTGAGAATCCAGTCCTTAGACCCCATCCATCTCCTTTTAAGCAAGGAGGTGAATTTTGCAGCATCTTGGCTGTGTAGAGTGTTTTCCTTGTCCCCAAAACAAAGAACTGCATTTAAATCTACCATTCCAAATTACCTTACATATTCAATTATATTCTTAATTGCTAATAGTAACTACATTTTGTTTCAATAAAACATGGAGTTAGCTGACAGAATCCTTTTCCTGGGGTACAGTGTTATGTCAGAGATCAACAAGATACTGCATTGCATTACAATTACTATTATATCTCAAATAAAATAAAAGAAAAACATCAAAATATAGGGGATGTATAGCCCTTCTTGGTGAGAATACTTACATGAGGATTGAATGAGTTAGCATGTGTAATAGGATGGGATAAGAAAATTTATACTTTAATTAAGCTCCCTTCTGTCTGTCCCCCCCCCCCCAATTTGGTAGGTGTGGGCTGCCCTGGATCTGTTAAGGTTACAGTGAATGTGCACTCGTCTGTTTGCAAGAAATAGCAAAAGTGTGTTCACTTTGCAAATGAAACCAGGGACCAGTAACTGGATAAATGTGGGGTTTAAATCACATGTTGAGCTGTACATGCATTGACTGGAGAATTACTCAGTGCACGTAAAAAGAAAACAAGTTACAAGGAACTTGTAACTTGTGAACACAGCTAGAATCAGTTGATGAAAAGCCTCAATCTCCTGGATGTGATATTGGGGGGCTTTAAAGAACTATCAGACCACAACATGGAAAACTGTACTTGTTTTCCTTACCCCTTCCTTGCCCGTTTTAGATGGGAAAATATCTGAAGACTTGCCCATTTCATAACAGATGAAAATAGGATTGCAGGTTTTTTGAGACAGCTCCCTAAAAGTGGGAAGAGTTTTTGTTTGAAAAAAAGCTCTCACTTGCATTGGGCTTAAATAGCAGAAGTTCACTAGGTGGTACTAGAATTTAAAACTGTGCAAGTGTTCAAGCTCTCCAGAACTATTTGTCAGGGTAGAAGTAAAGTAGTGGGGGGGGGGGAAGGGGGGACTCAGTAGATGCTTCAGGCTGTTATGAGCACAGCCTAAAACATTCCATTGCCTCTCTTTTTTTAACATCTAGCCTGGTTATGGATTCTGGATAGCTTTAAATTTTGTACATTGTATTACATTATTTTTGTTGGTCCTAATAAAGGATATTACATGACTTTTGTTTTTGGATTTTGCTTTGGACCAACATGGCTATCTGCAACTAGAATTTAAGTAACCAGGCTTTGTGTCAGTGGATAACACAATCCACCATAGGAGTTGAGATAACACCACAATTGTTTAATGCAATATGGGAGCACCGCTAGAAGGGGCGGGTTTTTTTGCACATTCTGTAAAAATAATTTGCATTGAATAGTCACAGTAAACAGTTAAAAATAATAAGCATTGAGACTTTGTTGAGTGGCATTTTTCTGAGAAGCAGGACTTTAAGGCAAATGCCAAATTACAAGAGGGACAAATTACAAGAGGGACAATACTTATATTAATGAATAGGAATTCTGTGTATCATGAGAAATGAAACGACACATTTCCTGTATCCTTGGAAGAGGTGGAAGGACCACAACAGTCTGTTGTTCTAGAACATTTCAGTTGCATGAAACCTTGCAGGTGTGCCCTGTTTCAGAATACCACAATTCCATTTAATTCCTCCAGACAGCAGCCAGAACTTCAAACAGTCTCTGCTGATGCTAGATTAGTAATCTTCATATGACAAGTTACTTCATAAGTAACAAAATATTTTTTTCAATTTTACAGGAATGACTAAACTCCTTATTTTGTCCTATGACACAGTTTAACTAACCCAAGAAATGGAAAACGAAAGTGATTGTGTTCTTGGAAAGCTACAGTCTCACCCTGCTGCTGTTTACAGAAGCAGTGAACGTTTTATAAACACAATTTATAGTATAATTTCTCTCAAGTAGGAATCTTTTCTCTCTCTAATGTGAGCTGACCTTATGTGAAGTAATGTTTCTCTATTGCAAACCCAGGTGAGATGCCAGATTCTTTGGAAAGGGGATTATAATGTTTCATGTCACAGTTTCATTTTCATTAGCTATGATTTTTTAAAATGATCTCATATAATTCTGGTCCAAGTTTGGTGTGGTTGCTGGTATACACTTAGTATTGCTGGATAAAGCATGATTTACACATGCAGGAGAATGAGGTATAGTAAATAGAATGTCAGACAAGGATCTGGGAAACACCATTTAAAATCCCCACTCTGCCATGGAAGCCCACTGGGTGATGCTGGTCCAGTCAGCCTAGCCTACCTTACAGGGCAGTTGTGAGGATGAACCGGAGGAGTGGCAAACAATGTTTAAAGCCTCTTTGGGTCCCTATTATGAAGAAAATGGTGGTATAAATACTAGGGTGGTAGAATTGACTGCACTACTTCAGATGGCCGGTGGAAAACCAGGGAGGTTCACATTTTATAGAACATTTTCCTATGCAAGCAGAAGACCAGCACAGTAAGCAAAATGGATGGGTAGAAGTTTTCTTCCCACTGTGCTAGTTTTCTAGTTGCTTTGAAAAAAAATTTGTGAAAGAACATTTAACATTGGATTCCATTACCAAAGTAACTAGTTCTGTTATACCGCTTCATTTTGGATGGCTTCTGTATTTCAGTGAAAGAACAAAGAACGGGGATTGACTGAACAAAGCTTCCCAGAGAACATGCTGTAATTCTACACCACAGCCATCAGGTTAAGTTTATAGCCTTCAGGCATCTCAATGAGGAAGCCAACAAGATCAAACCATGCTTAAGAAATCTGCTTTCTACCCTTCTCTCTTAAATTTAAATTATGTTGGTTCCTGATTTCCAGTTCCTTATTCATTCCTTATTTGTGACTTATTCATGCGTGTGTAAATCAAGAAGCCTGTATTTCAAAGGAACGTTTGACTTCTTGCCCTCTGCGTCCCAGAATAGGGTTTGACATACATCCCCATGTTCAACGGACACTCCCCTTCGAGGAGACATATGCTCTTTCCTAGTCCAAAGCACAGTTCTTGTGCCAGCTGCTCCAAAGTGTGGTGCCCTCAGGACAATCACAGGCAGATGCTGGGGCCAGGCTGCACCCACAGAACATTATTTGGACCACCCCAAATAACACATCACCACACTCTATAGCCTGTCCCTTGCAAGAAGACATACAGCAGTGCCCGGTCCAAACTCCACTTCTGGCTCTACAAGCTTCTATTTGTGTTACCACCAAGAGGTCTGTATTTCAAAGAAGATTTGAATAAGGAAGTGCCCTCTGCAGCCAAAATATGGTTTGGATTGCCACACTTCATACACCCCCATGTTCAGTGGACTCTCTCCTTCGAGAGGACGTATGCTGTTTCCTGGTCCAAAGCACGGTTCTTGTGCCAGCTGCTTCAAAGTGCAGTGCCCCCAGGACAATCACACAGGCAGAAGCTGGGGCCAGGCTGCACCCCAAAACAATCTTTGGACCACCCCAAATGACACATCATCACACTCTGGAGACTGTCCCCTGCAAGAAGACATACAGCAGTGCCCGGTCCAAACTCTGCTTCTGGCACCACAAGTTTCTATTTGGGTTATCACCAAGAGGCCTGTATTTCAAAGAAGATTTGAATAAGGAAGTGCCTCTGCAGCCAAAATAAGGTTTGCTCTGCCACACTTCATACACCGCCATCTTCAGCTGAGGGGCTGTCCATGAGCTGGAAAACGTTTGCTCCCCCCAGTACTTCTGAAATAGAATTCTCATTTTCCAGTAGAAGTTGTAAGTCGCTGATGATGCATTGAACTGTTTTGAGTTGAGATCTGTTATGTGCCCACTAGTGGTGTTCTGTTATTGTCTCTTTTGGGCCTGTCATGTGGCGGTCCAAACCTTATTCTGGGTGCAGAGGGCAAGCCGTCAAATCAGTTTCTTATTCAAATTGCTTTTGAAATAAGGTATCTATGTGGTATCCCAAATAGAAGCTTGTGGTGCAAGAACCGGAGTTTGGATCACCTTTGAAATACAGGCTTCTTGGGGGCAACCCAAATAGAAGCCTGTGGCTCTGGAACCAGTATTTGGACCGGGCACCACTGCATGTCATCTTGCAGAGGATAGTCTCCAGAGTGTGGGGATGTGTCATTTGGGGAGGTCTGAAGAGTGTTTTGGGGTGCCTGTGTGATTGTCCTAGAGGCACCCCACTTTGGAGCAGCTGGCACAAGAACCGTACTTTGGACCAGGAAGCAGGATATATCCTCTTGAAGTGGAGAGTCCTGTGAAGCTGGGGGTTATGATGTGTGGTGCTCAAGACCTTATTTTGGGGGTTAGAGCTTTCAAACTCTCCTTCGTGTTTTTGGATGAATTCAGGAATAAGTCACGAATAAGGAATTGGGAATAAGGAACCACGTCAGCCTCATGGTCAGCTCCTTTGCAGAGGAAAGCACTGCAGATTCATGGTGATTTTGTAGTATTTGCTTTAGTTACAGGTGGGTCACAGGTGGAGGCGAAGAGGCACTGCTACCACCCATCAGATCCCCGAAGAATGAAAAACCATTTTTGTTTACATTTTGTAAATCCTGAGAGAGAGGGAGAGAGAGAGATCCTGCATCTTAAGATACCTCTGCCCACTCCAGCAGCAGCTGCCTGTTTGTCTATCTCTCATCCCAGCCCCACTGTCAAGGAAACATGAGGCTAAACCCCATAAGTTCCCAGGGCAGGTGCACATAAGAACCAGGCTGTAATTTATAAAATGATATTAAGTTTATTCAAGAGATGTTAATAAAGAAAAAGAGTATTGCCCACACATTACTCAGAAATCATATAGAACAGAAAAGAAGAAAGCTAACTTCAACTACCTAACACTGTCCAGAGCTGTATTAGGTGGCACCAATCTTAGTTTTGATAGGAAGACCTCAGATTAGCATTATCTACATTTCCAGCAATTGCAGGTCATAGTCTTGGCCCATAGTCCACAAAAATCTCAGCTAGTTTCCTCAGTCCCAAGGCCACAGTTCAAATGATATTTTTTTGGCCCACCCAGTAAGGCAACGATGACTTCCAATCACAACACAGTCTCCAAGAGAAACCTCTAGAAGATTACATCACCCCTCCCTCCCTCCTTCCTTCCTTCCTTCCCTCCTTCCCTCCCTCCTTCCTTCCTTCCCACCACAGATCACAGGTTCCCATAAGAAGTTAACTAACCAGCCTCCATCTTTGGCCTTGAAAATGATAAGGAACTTTGCACGCCAGAAAACCAATTAACAGCACCTGCAAGTCAGTTCAGGCCCATGATCATGCATGTTAACCCTTGAGGGGATGGTGGGGAAGGTGCTTTGTTTTACCCCCCCCCCAGCAACATAAGGCAGAGTTCTTTAAAAGCCCCTCTCTGTCTCACATGCAGCACCCTCAAAATATATTTTTCTCACACACTCATAGTCTGTTTCCCCTCCCAGCCTCCATCTAGGAAAAAAAACTCTCCCAGTTCTGAGGGCTGTTTGACCCGTGCTATATTCTGACACTTTAAGAGACAGCTACAGCAATTAACATCCAGGGGAGGTGATATGTGGCTCTGGTCCCTACAGGTGTGCCACGGACATGGAACTATATACAGTACTGCAGACCTTTCCAATATTACTGTGAGCTTGGAATCTGGTTACTGTAAAATATATTTATTGTATTTGCTTGGCCTAAAATGGTATGCCTGGGGGAAGCTGGACCCCACAGCAAAAGGAATAGAGCGTTCTTAATGCTTGTTAGGGTTGCCAACTTTTGAACTGGTTCTTGCAGCTGTCCCTTTAATATCAGTTTGATCTGCAACAATTATTTAGCTCCATGCTATGAAAAGTTTCTTTTCTGTACATTAGACTTCTAGTAAAGGGATAGGCCATTTGTCCTGGCCAGTTGGCAACCCAAATGCCTATAGTGCTTTGACATCTAGTGTGCAGAATTGAAGGACGGTAGGCATCCACAGCTACAAAGGTGAGAACTTGAGGATGTTGGATATACATTTGATTTAAAAATTTGTATTGCCTAAACACACTCAGGGTGAGTACAGGCTACTAGCCTGTGAAACAGGACATGTAGAGAAGCTTGCTAATTTCTTAAATCATGTATGCTACAATGCTACAATACAGATAACCGTGGCTGTTTTTATTATACTCTATAGTTAGTTAATGAATTGTACCACTGTTATTGAGTGAAGAAGTTTGTTCTCTCTATTCCTCCAGGCATTGCTGTAGCTTTTTGTCACCACTTCCTGGTTCTTTGTTTACAGAAGCAGATGGAGGGGGGGGGGGTTAAAACAAGCCTCTGTTATGTAAAAAGAAAGTTATCCCTATGCACTGTTTACTGGACTGGATTTTTCTCTTGTTCTTTGGCAGTGTGTGTGCGCTCCTTCCTCCATTGTATACATGTACATGTATGCACTAGTGCCACAAAAATAAAAACCAAAATCCCCCAGAAGGTTCAGTTTACACAGTACAATCACCTACCTAAGTTCCTATCAAGGATATTTATTTGTAGAAAAGACCACCACAGTGAATTAAAACAAATTGAAAAGAACAAACAAATTAAAGAACAAAAATATGTGATGAAAACAGCAAATGTTTAAATAGTTCAAAGTATACAAACAATACTGGGTATTGTGAAATCTGAAACTTCTGGAGGAAAAGGAGGGAAGACAAACTACTTAATAAAACAAGACTTTAGCTATGGATTGCAGACCATCTAACCACATGGGAAATGGATGTCGTAACTCTTGGTAAAAACTCTAACCTTTATGATGGCAGATACTTCTGCTAGGAGAGTAGACGACGTCTCGTGTGTGAAGGAAGGTGTTCCCAGCAGCATGGAGTCTAGAATCTTGCGTGCAATGCCTACCATGCGCTCCCATGGTCCTCCCATGTGTGACTTGTGGGGAGGATGGGAAATCCTCATGCAATTCTAGGCACTCAGATAATTGCTGAGTGCCAGATCGAGGTTGGTGCTTCTGTCTGTTCCCAGATAATAATGCTGCTGGGGGGGGGGGGGGGGGAGAGAATCACACTATGTTCGTAGTAACAAAGATGTCCACAAAGCCACATGGGAGAAAATCTTATGATGTGTGTTGTGTATCGATATAGAATTTACATGTGTGTGGGCAGGTGAATAAGCGCAGCTTCAGGTTCTAATACGATAGCGGGTGAGGATCCTAGAACGGGCCTATCGGCCACCTCAGATCCTGCGCCCAGCCTATGGTTGACAGTCACTGTGTAAATAGCCTATCACGGGGAATGGTGTGTGTGTGTGTGTGCTGTGTGTGGTGTGTTTCACGGATTTAAGCAGGGCTTTGGCCCTGGAAGTCTGTCTTTAGTTGAGCTGAATTCCACTAATAAAAATGAGCTGATAGTCTGAACCCAGTATATTCCAATGTGGTAAACTGATCTTGTCAGCTTGCTGCCATAAAGGCTGGTGTGGAGGGGGAAGGAATTCCTTGGAATGTGACTTTCATTTTCTTGCTGTCTGGGTGATGCTCCCTTATCTGTATAGCTTATGTGTTTGACCTTGGTTCCTGCCTGTAACATCACCCTCTGGGAACGAGGGGCCGTTGAACACAGTTAGATTCTGGCGGGCCCTGCTTTTACCCTGATTGGCTCTATGCCACCTTGTGCCCTCCTTTGAACCCTGTATATCTATCTGCCCTGGATTTTTTAGCTCAGTCTTAACCAGAGGTCATTTCGTAGAAAAAGAGGTGCAGGAGCTAATTAGAATAACTAATTAACATAACTTATTTGCATATGCCACACTCCCTGACATCACTGGAAGTGTGTCAGAAGGCAACACCCACCTCTCAGGCTCCACTGGACTGTCTTGGATTGCTATTAGGGGGGGAGGGGAACGTGCAGATCTGTCCTCGCAGAGGAGGGAGAGCTTGTACCTGAATAAAACTTGGTCTTAAAGGTGCCACTGGACTGTTTTGGACAAGGGGGGGGGAAGCTCTGCAACTTACCTGGCTGCTTCTTGCTCTGACTGAGGGCTGCTGGGAGCAGGGGGTGGGGCTTGTTGCATGTGCCCGCCCCCTAGGCTCTTTACTGCTGGAGCTCTGCTCCTGTGCGCTCCTGCAGGAAATGACCCCTGTTTAACACAGATACTGAAGTGGTAACGTTCTGCCAATACTAATCAATAAACTTCCTTTCTAAAGAAGCAAGTCGTTTCTGATTGTTGCAGGAGTCTGACAGATCTGTATTATGTAAGCATCAAATGCCATGGAACCTAATGCAACATGCTCAGAAATATATAGCACTAAAAGATGCAGCTGATCATGCTGTAGACATTTTATGGACATTTTGAAATGTTTTACAGGCTGGTACCTATTCCTTTCCTGTGGTTTTTTTTTACCTTTGTTGTCACAGGGCTGAAGCACAATTTAATTTGATCTCCCATTACTTCCCCAGGAGCCCAAGATTTAACCCCCCCAAAAAAACTTTAAAAGTTTATTATTTTATTTACAAAAATTAAGCTCTATTTTTTTTTGCTTTCAACAAGACCACCAAGGGGCTAACAGATTAAAAATATGCATAATAAATATTTATTTAAAACTGTTACAACCAAGCAAAAAGACATCATTAAAATCAAAGGAGAAGAAGAGATTGGATTTATACCCTGCTCTTCACTACTACCCGAAGGAGTCTCAGAGCGGCTTACAATCGCTTTCCCTTCCCCACCACAACAAGCACCCTGTGAGGTAGGTGGGGCTGAGAGAGTTCTCCCCACAACTGCCCTTGAGAGAACAGCTCTGAAAGAATTTGTGACTGACCCAAAGTCACACCAGCGGCTGCATGTGGAGGAGTGGGGAATCAAACCCGGTTCTCCCAGATTAGAGTCCATGCTCCTAACCACTACACCAAACTGGCTCTAAAATATACATACAAAAACATAAAACCAACAGTTAAAACATAGTGTAGGAAGGAGGGATCACTAACGGAACACCAGATGAAGCAAAATGGTCTTCACTCACTGGTGGAAGATGGCAACTGAAGGAGAGAGTCAGGCCTCTAGGGAGAGAGTCCCAGAGTTCTGGTGTCATGATCAAGAAGGCCCTCTCCTAGGTTGCCACCTAATTTCAGGTGGAACACCCAAAGAACAGCCATAGAAGATGATTGCAGTGTTCTGGTAGGTTTATAAGCTATATAGGGCTTTAAAGGTCAACACCAACACCCTGAATTATTTCTGGAAACAGACTGGGCATCAGTGTAGATGGACCAAGATTGGAATGATATGGTCTGTATTGCAACTCATTCCAGTCAACATCCTGGCTTCTGCATTTTGAACCAACTGAATTTTCCAAACACTTTTTGAGGGCAGTGCCATGTAGAATGCCTTGCAGTAGTTCTGTAAGTTGGCTTTTGGATAGTCAGATTTCCAAAATGGCTAACATTATTTACCTTGATTATGCAAGACAATTTAGCAAAAAGTTTTCAAACTTTTTGGATGCCTTTTAATGATTTTGATATAATGATGTATAAGACTACTTTTCCAATACTACTTGGAAATACGTAAAGATTATACTGTTTAATTTTCAATGATGTTGATGTACTATGTCTTAGGCAGTTGTGGACCCAGACAGCTTTTGTTTGCAAATTTGGCTTTGGGGAGAACGCGTGCAAAAAGAGTTCAGAGAAATCCTGTTTTCTGCTTTTAGTGCTGGGATCAAAACCCCGCAGTCCCCTCTTCCGGACATAGAAGCTACAGCAAGCGGTAGAGAGCCAGTTTGGTGTAATGGTTAAGTGTGCGGACTCTAATCTGGGAGAACCGGGTTTGATTCCCCACTCCTCCACTTGCACCTGCTGATGTGACCTTGGGTCAGTCGCAAGCTCTGGCACAGCTGTCCTTGAAAAAGAGCAGTTTGTGTCAGAGTTCTCTCAGTCCCACCCACCTCACAGGGTGTCTGTTGTGGGGAGGGGAAGGGAAAGGAGTTTGTAAGCCGCTCTGAGACTCCAAGTGAAGGGCGGGGTATAAATCCAATCTCTTCTTCTCTTCTTCTTCTTCTCTTCTAAGAGAGAGGGGGCGGGGCGGATAGCTAAGCAGCGATGGCCGAGGGGGCGGGGCTGGGGCCGGCGAGTGACCTGCGGGAAACGAAACTGCGCATAAAACAAGGAGAGCTGGCGGGAAAGTGAAAGTTGGCCTGCCTTAGTTGGGAGCTGCCTGCAGAGAACTGGTTCTTCCTTCGGGCAGCGGTAGCTTCAAGTTCGGAAGGACTGGGTTGGGGTGAGTAGCTCGCGCTCTTTAGAATATGCATTAATGCAACTAATCAATTAGTTGCGGTGCCTTTTGTTCCCAGGGTGGTTCGCTCAAGCCATTTGGACCGGGGGAAGTGACGATCTTCATCTCTTACAGGATTGTTCCGCGGATGGTCCTTCTTTTTGATGTCGCCATTTGCAGGAAACAGCATCTGAAGTTTTCGCATGTAATATTGTAGCGGGGCTATTTTCCCGATTTGCGGAGGCGGGGCAGGTGTGGTGTCAATATTAGTATAAAAATGAGTATTTACCATGGGGGGAGGGAAGTATGCCTCGGAGTGATTTGCTTGTGGGCTACACAGCTCTCCGATTTGGAAACGAGGACCTTTGTCTTCTTTAGCCGGTGGGTGTGGCATCGATCTGTGAGAATACTTCTCGTTTTTACAGTATTGTTATTTGTGTGTCCCCCCCCCCAGCGATTAAATTAGCGAGACGATAATGAGTTCAGTTATGTGGTGGTGTTTTAGCCTTCGCTTGTCTTCCTGGTCCCGCCTAGATTTGCTTCGGTGATGGGGAAGAGTTGCAAAGGATGTAGCATAGGTGCCGGCGATTCTTACTTTGGGCCTTTGCTTTTTAAAAAACGGCAATTTTTGCGCATTCTTGCCGAAGAAGTTCGTTTGGGAGTAATGAATGCTTGTGAGGAAGTAACGTTTTCTGTCAGGGTGTTATTTCTTTACCGTAGGAAAACAGGCAGGGTTGTGTATGTAAGTGATGGAAGGTGGATTCATGCAAATGTTACTCCTTGCACCAAGCGGCTCCGATATTGCAAACCTATTGAAAAATGTAACCTCGAGGAATTCTGGGGTTTGTAGTGTGGGAAACTCTTGTTTTGCAGTTCTTTCCTTGGTTTCTTATTGGCCGAGGGCGGGAGCATCTGCCGGTCGTAGGTGGGATCGAGAGACAAGTGTGTGCCAATGAACAGGGATCACCCGTTATTTGCATAGCAGTTACTGATTGGACTCTTATCTGGCTGGTCCCTCCAGGGAAGAGAAAACATAGTGGCCAGGCCTCCTTCGCTTCTTACATTTTATAGGAGCCTGCGGCTTAGTTATTACAGCTGAGGGGGCGTGGAGGCTGTGGAGGGGAAGCCCTCCTTTGTAGACAGCGAAGGGAATTTTATATGCCTGTTCCTTGTAGCCAAACAATCTCTATACCAGGGGTGTTGAACTCATTTGTTATGAGGGCCGGATTTAACATAAATGAGACCTTGTTGGGCTGGGCCCTGTGTGTCATAAAATGTAATGCCAGGTAGTGGAGATATAAACTGTATAAATGACACAAACATGATTTTACTTAAAAACATGCTTAACGCATTAGCACTCTTGCAATATTTTGTTTATTTAACAGTGTCTGATAACTGACACCTCTTGCTCTGAATTATTCCATCAAAATGTCTGTGCTGTTGCAATCTTGAGCAGAACTGAAAGAAGAAGCAGAAGACAGCCAGTTCCACTGCGGGCCTCTGGGGGCCTGTTCCAGCCCCCAGGCCGCATGTTTGACACCCTACTCTATACTGTGCTTCAGATACGTTTTTTATATATTTATAACTTGTATTTTATTGAAACAATTGACAGTGTTACAGAGAAGTCATAATTATTGCAACTAGGAAGTTTACAGAAATGTAATATGTCAAGAAAGGTGGATTTAACACGAAATGTCCAGCTATGCTTAATTGAGAGAGATCTCCTGTAATACATTGTGTAAATTCCGTAGGAAGCTAAAAACAGGCTGTCAGAAACAGAACAACAAAACAATACAAACCATAACTTAAGCAGATTCGTTTTTGTTACTTCCGTATACCAGTTTAAAATTGCACCTGGTATAGTTAAGAATCCCACATGTCAAGTGAATGTTTTGCTTGCTTTTTTGTGACCTGGCACTTTTTACCATTCTTTGGCAAGCATAAATTCAGGGACACAATACTTATCTGCTTAGAAAGTGGGATCTGTGGGACTAACAGAGAGGCCTGTAGCGTAACACTATAATGATTTGATTCCATCATGCCTGTATGGACCATAACCATTCATAGTTTTGATTTCATGTATCAGAAATGCTGTACCTCTGTTGTTCATCTAACAGGCTGTTTGTTTAGGAAATAGAAAATTCCTGTCCTATCTTTAGGGAATGCAGCTGTGAATTGCTTCCTAAACTAACAGGCTCTGTGTGCAGTGTTAATGAGAGGATGGGATTAGAATAGCAAGTGCAATGATTCACACCTCTTACCTCAGAAAGGCATTTTGCTCATTCATGAAAGGTCCTTGACAACTTCTAGAGAAGACCTTTGTTCCTTGTCAAATAAACAGTTTGTAATTAAATAAAGTACAGTGTAACACCACTCCTCATTGGGGTCAGCCAATGGACTTCTGCCAACTCAAATGATGCCACTTCACCTGTAACCAATGGATACTCTTACTTATTGTCACCTTTGCTTATATCATTCGCGGTATAAAATATTATGTACATTTTGTTGGAGCTCAGAAAGCAGATGGATTTGGTGGGCAATTCATTGCTTAGCTCCATTTTTCTGTTTATTGCAATAAACATCAGAGATTTTCCTCACTGAGACTTTACTGGTGTGTCCTTCATTCGGGCATGGGGACACACTAGCCAGTGTTTGTGGAACAAATCCATGAGCCGTCTATGCAGGAGAAAGTATAGGAAGGGGGGAGAGTACTGGCTAAGTGGTAGAGCATCAGCTTTGCATACAGAAGGTCCCAGGTTCAATCCCTGGCGACATTTGTAACCGCAAGGTATAGGTAGCAGGTGATATGAAAGATCTCTATAAGAGACCCTGGACAGCTGCTGCTAGTGAGACACAATATTGACCTTGATAGATCAGTGTGACAGTGTAAGGCAGCTTTGTGGGGTGGGGTGGCCATTCTTTGAATGGCACAACTAGAGAACTGCAGGGGAAAATAGGATTGATCTGGTTGTCTGGCTGATCCATTTCTGAAAAAGCAGGGTATCTGGGCTTAGAGGTAATTCCCTGCATCAGGAGAGGGGCTTAGCACACAAAGCTCTGACCCCCTGACTACAAACCCCACTTACCCAGGCATGGAGAGGAGATATTCCAAGAAGCCTCTTTGGCCACAGTTATCACCCAGGCATGCCCCAGGAAGGAGAAACCTGTTTCCTTTCCGGGCCAACTACACCTAGCTCCAAGGACAGCCTGGTGGGAAGGAAGGTGGGTGAATTCCCCAGAACTCCAGAGCAAACTGTAAGAACAGCAAGAGTCTCTGACCCCGCCATCTCCCCAGCTAATGCCCATCTCAGGAAGAGCCAGACGCATTGAAAGAAGGAGGAAGCATAGGCAGGTGCTCTGGCTTTCTGTTAAAAAAGTGCCAGATCTCTTTATTAATAACTAGCCTGATACCCGTGCTTCGCTACGGTATTTAATGTCTGTAAATCCAGTTATAATACTGATGATGTAAAGTTTGAAATGTAACGTTTGTTGTAGGAATTCTAATGGAGAAGATTGTAGTGTAAAAAATGAAGTGAGACATACATACTTTTTTTCTCTCTGCTGAAGGACCTCTCTGTAGACTGCCGAGGCAGGCTCCCTCATGGCTTTAAGCAACCTGCAACTGCTGCTGCGCCTGACAGACAACCGCCTGTTAGGTGTAGGAGGTGGGAGGAGTGTGTTGGAAGCCATTCCATCTCATCTCCTACACCTGACAGGCAGTTGCCTGTCCAGTGTAGGGTGAGAGGGGGGAGGAGTATTAGAAGCCACTGTGGAGGTGGGGCTGCACTTGACAGACAACCGAACAAATTCATACGATTACGACATTTTCGCATGGGGACTCTGAAGGCAGTAGCGGACTCTCTAGCTCCAAACGAGTATCTCACCTCCATCGATCTCACAGAAGCATATCTACATGTCCCCATCCATCTCACAAACGTTATCTTCGCTTCTGCATAATCAATCGTCATTTTCAGTACCGGGATCTCCCATTCGGCCTCTCCACGGCGCCCAGGCTTTTTTCAAAGTTAATAATCAACCGTGTAGTTCATCTCAGGAGTCAGGGGATTCATGTCCATCCATATCTGGACGATCTGCTGATCCGGGCCAGCAGTCAGGCGCAAGCTGTCCAGAACACCGACAGGACGTTACAGTGCCTCCAGAGCCACGATTTCAAGATCAACCTAGAGAAAAGTTCTCTGACCCCGGCACAGCGGATCGAACATCTCAGCGCTATGATAGACACTGCCCATACAGCACTTTTCCTTCCTAAGGGCAAGGCCAAAAAGATCAAGGTCACTGCTTCAAGCATTTACAACAGCAGGATCTCTTCGCTCATGGAGCTGGCCAGTCTCCTTGGTCTCATGATTGCCAGCATCGAAATGCTGCAATGGGCCCGCATGCACTCCAGACCGCTACAGATGTTTCTTCGTCCCTATCAATTTCACATCATGGAGAAAAGGACTATGAATCTTCAGGTTCCTCTCAAGGTCAATAAGAGTCTTCGATGGTAGACGAACCTGAACAATCTACTGACGGGAAAGACCTTTTACGTCAGCCACGCCAAGGAACTATTCACAGACGCCAGTCTCCTGGGGTGGGGTGCGACGCTAGAGGGCACCCCAGTCCAGGGGATTTGGTCTGCAACAGAAAAGACTCTCCCCATCAACTTACTGGAACTCAGAGCTATTTACCTCTCCCTGATACATTTTTCTCCTCGGCTACACAATCAACATGTGCTAGTGAGGACGGACAATATATCCGCCAAAGCTCACATCAACAAACAGGGCGGGTCCCGATCCTCGCAGTTACACAGGGAGGCGATGAAGATTTGTTCCTGGGCGGAGAGAAACACTGCTTCCCAGAGGAGATCCGGGAAATTACAGGCCAGTCAGTCTGACGTCGATACCGGTTAATTTGTTGGAAACCATTATTTAGGAAAGAATTAGTAGGCACATAGATGAACAAAACCTATTGAGGCAGACTCAGCACGGTTTCTGTAAGGGGAGATCTTGTCTCACTAACCTGTTAGTGTTCTTTGAGGGGGTGAACAAACATGTGGACAAGGGGGATCCAATAGATATTGTTTACCTAGACTTCCAGAAAGCCTTTGATAAAGTTCCTCATCAAAGGCTCCTAAGTAAGCTCAAAAATCATGGGATTGGCTAATTAATAGAAAACAGAGAGGGAGTATAAATGGGCAATTTTCTCAGTGGAGGGAGGTAAGCAATGGGGTACCGCAGGGATCAGTACTTGGTCCACTGCTTTTTAACTTGTTCATTAATGATTTGGAGTTGGGAGTAAGCAGTGAAGTGGCTAAATTTGCAGATGATACGAAGTTGTTCAGGGTGGTGAAAACCAGTGAGGATTTATAGGCACTCCAAAGGGATCTGTCAAGGATGGGCAGGTGGGCGTCAACATGGCAAATGGGGTTCAATGTGGCCAAGTGCAAGGTGATGCACATTGGAGCCAAAAATCCTAAATATAAATACACGTTGATGGGGTCTGAACTGGCAGAGACTGATCAAGAGAGAGATCTTGGAGTTGTAGTAGATAACTCACTGAAAATGTCGAGACAGTGTGTGACTGCAATAAAGAAGGCCAATGCTATGCTGGGGATTATTAGGAAGGGTATTGTAAACAGATCAGCCAATATCATAATGCCCCTATATAAATCAATGGTGAGACCTCATTTGGAATACTGTGTGCAGTTCTGGGCACCACACCTTAAAAAGGATATTATAGCTTTGGAAAAAGTGCAGAAAAGGGCAACTCGAATGATAAAAGGGTTGGAACACTTTCCCTATGAGGAAAGGTTAAAGCGCTTAGGGCTCTTTTGGGGCAAGTGATGCTCTGTCTTCTTGGTGCTTGTGGGGGCAACAGCGGGAGAGCTTCTAGTGTCCTGGCCCCACTGGTGTACCTCCTGATGGCACCTGGTATTTCTGGCCACTGTGTGACACAGAGTGTTGGACTGGATGGGCCTTTGGCCTGATCCAACATTGGCGTCTCTTATGTTCTTATGTTCTTAATATTCGGATGGAGAGTGCTGCAGTCTCTTCTAACTCTTGATGACAACTACCCTCCCAAAAATTAGGGACACTGCTCTGGGAGGTCCCACAAGATGTCCTCCACCTCAGAAGGAGAACGACCATTGGTTACTCACCGTGAAGGGTCCTTCTCCTCTGAGGCTTGGAGGACATCTTGGTCCTCTCGGGTCATCAATCATTTCTTCTATCTACTATGCTGTTTTTTCACACTCTATTTAAAAATAATAATAATAATAATACGTGAGAGAAGGGACTCACCTTTTTCTTCTTGTTCCAATGTTTCTGATTTTGGCTATACTCTTGTTGATGTTCAAGCTCTCTTTTTTTACAGTGGTTAAGTTAGTGTATTGCTTTCAAAACAAATTAGGTTCCTTTTATCATATGTGGTGGTTGTGTGATAAAGTAAAAAAATACTGGGTTTGGATCCATGAAGTATTGCAAAAAAAATTTAAATATCATGTACCATTTACCGCAGAAATATTTCTCTTGAATATTTTGCCTGAAACTTGTAAAAGAGACAATTCCTATCTTATATTTAACCACATCTTCTAAAAATTTGTATGCTAAATATTGGAGGAGTCCTGAAATGCCGAGTAAAGAAGAATTCATCAACAAAGTACTTGAATCAGCTGAAATGGAGAAACTGACTTTATTGTTGAAAGGCCACACAGAAAGTACATTTCAAAATACTTGGGCAAGATTTTATACATGGTATGAGGACTTTAACAAGAAAAGGCTTCAACCAAGTAGTGTTTTATACTAGAGGTTATGGACTAGATAAACTTGTTTTTTCTTGTTTAACATTTGCAAAAAGAACCTTTTAGTTTTAAACAGCTCATTTTGAAAATTTTAGGGGAAGGCTCCAAAATTATTATTCACATGGAATTTATCTCCCCATTTATGTTTTATGTATGTTTGTCTTGTGTGTGTTTTTGGAAAATAAATAAAAATGTATAAAAAGAAAAAAAGAGAGGAGAATTTGAATGAATTATGATGATCCCACCATACAGCCTATACAGGTCTATACTTCACTAGGATGCAACAATAAATGTCTCAAAATATCGATGTGCTTTTAGAAACCAATGGATATCGTATTGTTTGTGGCAATTAGGTTGGAAACAGTGTGATTAGTAGGGCATGTCCTTTCTGGATTATCGTGTGAGAATTGGTATAAAATTGTAATGCACATTAAGAGAAAAACAAGTGATCAAACTTTAGTGTCTGGGTTTTTTTAGTTATTGGTTTTGTTAAGTGAGACAGTTACAAACCTGTGTTGCTTGGCAACATACTTCTTCAAGGGGTTGTTTTGCCTGGTGTGCATACAGTAAGGACAGCAGCAGGAACACCAGTGAGCTGGGAAGAGGCTTCAACATATGTTTGGGTAGATTCAGGTGGGTAGCCGTGTTGGTCTGAAGCACAAGAACAAAGTTTGAGTCCAGTGGCACCTTTAAAGACCAACAAAGTTTTATTCAAGGTATAAGCTTTCATGTGCATGCACACTTCCTCAGATACAATGAAACAAAAGTTACCAGTCCATACATATAAGTAGACGGTGAGCCGCAAATTAGCATACAGCATAATAAAGATGTTTAACAGATGCAAGGACCAAACTGGAATAACAAGCTTAGTTTATATGGTTACCATTTGTTTGAGTTTAATTCTGGGGAAAACATAGTGAAGGAAATAAATAGGTCAGAATTGGAGATCGATGGTATCCTTAATTGTGGAATGCTGAGAGTAATTAACTGAGACCCTGCCATTACGCTCCATCTGTCTCCTCTCAAGCATATGTTTGGGTAGTGAAGTTGCTAAGAGCTTGAGCCAGGAGCCATGTTTCTTGTATTACTTTAGTTTATTGTAAATGATCTTGGAGCTTAATTGATCAAAAAGCAAAATATTATTTTTTAAAATTATAATTTTAACTACTTTGTTTAAATATCTTGTGTGTTTTTCATCTTTATGATTGAGAGAATTTTCTGGGACTTTTCAGTAGCATGTTTGAAAAATATAGTGCCTGTGTTCTCTTGCATTGGTGAATGTACTACATTTATTTATTCTCCTATAACAGTATGTGAAATGTTAAAAGGATAATAAAAATAGCTTCCTGGGTTTTCAGTTTCTTTTTCTAGAGAGTGAAACTTAAGCATATGTCATATAATTAATTTTCTGCCCATTTTCTGGTGTTGTCTTTAACAGGCCAGGAAAAACTTCACCCTGGGGCGGCGGAAGCAGAAGAAGGGCATTAAATGCCCGAAATGCGGCCACAACTCTCAAAATGTATCTCACAATTTTTGCAGTAATTGTGGAGAAAGATTGGCTCGTTCTGCCAACATGCAAAGTAAGAAAATATACAGAGGTATCCTATAAAATCACTTTGCGGAATGTAGCTGTATTCTATTAGACATCATGGATGCCATGGAAAAATATCAGAGGTAGACTACTGAATTAGTCTGAGGCCACTGATGTGGCTTACGTTACCATTACTTCATGACCACAAGATTTCCATGTTGGTCCAGTTGGTGTTTTAACTATTGTCTTGCATTTGTATAATGTCTACACGGGAAGTAGACACATTCAAAATGGAGAGCTTGCGTGGTGCAGTGATTAAGAGTGGTAGACTCTAATCTGGAGAACCAAGTTTGATTCCCCACTCTTCCACACGAAGCCTGCTGGGTGACCTTGGGCCAGTCAAAGTTCTCTCAGAACTCTGTCAGCGTCACCTACCTCACAAGATGTCTATTGTGGGTAGGGGAAGGGAAGGAGTTTGTAAGCTGCTCTGAGACTCTTTAGGGTGGAGAAAAGTGGGGTATAAAAACCAACTCTTCTGTTCTGTTAATCAGTAAAGCAGTTACGGCCTTCCTTATGTCTGTCTACCAGTAGTTTGTTGATCTATTTTTAGCTCCATCTCTCCATTTTAAGCCCCTCCCCCCTTTTCATCCTCTTTTATGGTAAATAGAAGTAGTGCTTAAGGCACTGCTAAATTCACTAGATCCCCGTCCTCCCAGAAGCCTCATTAAATAAACACATCCTTCCTTTTAGCAGTTTCTTCAACAGGGCAGGTCTGCATAATACCCCTATCACACTGTTCTGCTCCTCTAAATTCCTAGTATACTCCCCCCCCCCAACAGCTTCCAGTCCAAAGTGAGTAAGTCCACAGCAGGTGAGAATCTGTTACTAATAACAAATGCAAATTGTTTGTGCCTTCCCTACTTCCAATTTGAGACACTCTGTAAATAATTTTAATGATGCTGCTCTGTCTTTATATCTTGTGGTCTAGAGTGGAGAGAGGAACCTTATCGAGTAGATTTATGGCCTAACAAAACAAACAAGAATATTGCTATTGGCAGACCAGCTACTAGAAGCCCTATTACATGGTCATGTACATTTATCTTTGCTATTTGTGTTAAGAGGATAAGCTGCTATCTTGAAGTGAGGCTTAGGGTCTAAAATCTGAGGCATTTGTGCTGTAAGCACTTGTTAACAGGATGAATCGGATCCTAAATTGTACTTGCGTGTTACATTTTACTTAACTTTCATATCCTAGTTGGTTTGTGCTCATGAGGGGGTTTCTAGACCAGAGCATGGAACTCATTTGTTACGAGGGATGGGTCTGACATAAATGTCATTTTGTTGGGCTGGGCCCGTGTTTGCCATAAAAAGTAATTCCAGGTCCTGGAGATGTAAACTTTATAAAGGACACAGGCAAATCCAATTAACAATATTATTTTTTAACTCAAAATACAAACATTCTTAAAACATTAACAGTCTTCCAGTATTTCTTTTATTTAATAGTCTTTGATAACGGATACCTCTTGCTCTTGAGTTATTGCATCAAAATCTGGAGGAAACATCTGTGCTGTAGCAATCTTGACTATGCTGTTTGGGTGTGTGTATCTGCAAGCTTAGGTGTACTTTTTATGTATTGACACTCATTACAGAGAAGAACTGTTCACAGACCTATGTTGTCCCAAACATTGACAGAAATTTAGAAGCAAAAGTCTTAAGCTTGGGGTTATTCAGATCCAAAAACTCGTGATATTTGCTAATGCCAACTTCAGAAAGCGTATCCTTCAGTACAGCATCACTTTGCTCCCACGTACCAATGAAAGGATGCCACAAATCACATCCCGTGTGCTTTGGGTCTTCTGTAGACCCACCCAATTTAGACTCCTTCCTTTAAAATAAGAGGATGCCCCATATTTCCCACTTTATGCAAAAAAGGGTGGACTTGGTTTTTCCAATCCTTCTATTCCATTGAAACTGGATAATACAGCCACTATTAATAAATAACAACAGTTATGATATTATAGAGGATTTACAGAGCTAATAGCCATTTAACCTCTCCCACTCAGCTCGAGGGATGCCATGAGCTATTTTCCCTGTCCCTGCCACCATCATACATGTAATAAAATCCACCTCCATTTGCAGAGATTAGGATACTGCTGAAGCTTAGGTTGGCATCCCCCTCCATCTCCCACCAGTCATCTGGTAATGGAAATCACCCCTCCCCTATGGCTGCCCCCTGCAAACCCCTCACCCTTCACAGTGCATATTGTCATGGGCAGTTGCTGTCCTGCCCATGCCCGGAGATGGTCCCACCTGTTCTGTTACCTCCCAGGACCCGCCTGCCTCTCCACAGGGAGGGACTGAGACTCCAATGGTGGCAGCAGTGGCTTAGCAGGCCCAAGCAGAGGCAGTGATGGCAGCAAAGGCACAAGAACAAGAGAATTCTCTTTGGGTCTGGGAAGCAGCAATGGCAGCTCTCTCCTTCCCGCCCCTGTGGGCACTTAACCACTACACCCAGTTTGGTGTAATGGTTAAGTGCGCGGACTATAATCGGGGAGAACCGGGTTTGATTCCCCACTCCTCCACTTGCACCTGGTTGGATGACCTTGGGCAAGCCGTAGTTCTGATAAGAGCTGTCCTTGAAAAAGAGCAGTTTCTGTCAAGAGCTCTCTCAGCCCCACCTACCTCACACAGTGTCTGTTGTGGGGAGGGGAAGGGAAAGAAGTTTGTAAACCGCTCTGAGACAACTTTGGGTAGTGAAGGGTGGGGTATAAATCCAATCTCTTCTCTCTCTCTTCTTCTGCTCACTATTGTGCACTTGTCAGAGACAAAATTCCCACCCTCCCATGGCACACAAGGCACAAGCTGTCAGGCTGCCATCTCTTTGACTTCAGAGTACAGGCGTGAGCAACCCTCATCTCCTTGATGTCCATCTTCCCTCATTAGCACTGGGACAGTATACAGAGACATAATGCACAGCCTCTATCATTTGGCAATAAAGGTAATGACCAGTTGCTTGTGGGCCAGGTAAGAGCCCTGGATGGTCCGGTTCCAGCCCTAGGCCTTATGTTTGACACCTTTGTTCTAGACTGTCAGAATATATAAGCAAATTATCATGTCATAAGTTTTGTGCAGTCCATGAGGTCAACTTTAATTCTGGCATTTAAATGGTTGTTGTGTACTGGGTGCAGACTTATTAGTTAAGTTTTTAGTTTGGAAAGAATGATTGAAAAGTTGCAGTTTCAAGTACATTAACTGGCAGCTTGCCATCACTGTTGAGTCCATGGGTTTGTTTTTCAATTTTGGTGACTTCTCTTACCTTATAGATGAACTAAGGCCTCTCTTTCAGGTGCAGAGATTAGAGATCCAAAAATGACTTCAGTGGAAGAGATGGAAACTGGGGGAGAACTGAAGGTGGAAAGCATCCCCCCTTTGGAACCTGATGGCGATGACCATCCACCCACTGAATTGGTGCAGAAAGAACTGGAAGATTCTCTGCCAGAAAGCACTGGGGGTCAGGATTGGGTCGTGCCAAAGAAAGTGAGTATACTTCAGGTACAGGTTGCTTATTGTGGCTCAGGTAACTTCTTTCATCCGCTTAGTTAAGAGAGTAGTAATGACTGATGCCCCTCTTCTGGCGACTGGCATTGTGGCAGCATTAGCTGTGTTCTGCTAGCTGTGCTTGTTGACAATATAGTAACTTTTTTTTTTTGCTTTCTGTTATGGTTTTCTCTGAAAGCGAGGCTATTTTTCAACAGATGGTAGTGAACGCTGTAGTTTGTGATGAGTTGGATGATAATCCTCCTTCCAGAAAAAGGAGAAGGGAGGAACCAGGCCCATATGAAGTCTGTAGCAGGTAGTTTTTCCTGCATGTGGTATACCCTAAGCAAATATGCTACTGCGAAGCAACAGTTACCACTAGGGATGTGCAAAAAAAAAAATCGGTAAAATTCGGATTTGGGTTTATTGGACCTGAATTTTTTCGGGAAACCCGAAAAAACCCGAATATCTATATCGGTAAAGCATAGATATCCAAAAATTTTCGGGAAACCTGAAAAATTCGGGTCCATTGTAACCAATGGGGCCATTGAAGTCAATGGCAAAAATCCTCTTGAAACTTTGCGGGGGGCTGGGGTAGAGGCTCCAAACATGGAGGGTGCTTACTGGAACCTCTTCCCAGCATATCCACCAAGTTCCAAGACGATTGGACCAGGGGGTACAATTTTATGGGCCTCCAAACAGGTTGCCCCCAGATCAGCTTCCTGCAGTTTATTCCCGGTTTGCCGCCGAAATTCGGCGGCAATTCGGCAACATTGTATCCTATGGCCCTTGGAGTTGGTAGGCTCCAAACTTGGAGGGTGGTTACTAGAACCTCTCCCCAACATACCCACCAAGTTTCATGAAGATTGGACCAGGGGGTCCAATTCTATGGGCCCCCAAACAGGTTGCCCCCATCCCATTGTTCTCTATGGTGGGAAAAAAATTACTTTTTTTCCCACCATAGAGAACAATGGGATGGGGGCAACCTGTTTGGGGGCCCATAGAATTGGACCCCCTGGTCCAATCTTCATGAAACTTGGTGGGTATGTAGGGGAGAGGTTCTAGTAACCACCCTCCAAGTTTGGAGCTTACCCACTCCAAGGTCCATAGGATACAATGTTGCCGAATTGCCGCCGAATTTCGGCGGCAAACCGCGAATAAACTGCAGCAAGCTGATCTGGGGGCAACCTGTTTGGGGGCCCATAAAATTGTACCCCCTGGTCCAATCGTCTTGAAACTTGGTGGGTATGTTGGGGAGAGGTTCCAGTAAGCACGCTCCAAGTTTGGAGCCTCTACCCCAAACCCCCTCCCCCCCAGCCCCCC
>NW_015173162.1:1106180-1108957 GCF_001447785.1 Gekko japonicus
AAAAGTCCAAAAAGTTCAAAAAGCCATTATCTACCGATCCATGGCTTGGTGTGATGCAGCCCACCTTTTCAGATGCCTGGAAGTGCCTGACAGCAATATAGGCAAGGCTGGGCACTTCAGGCTTCTGTCAAAGGAGGCAGCCTCTCAGGCTCTCTGTCTCATCATTCATGATCATGCCAAGGAAGCAGCCTCTGCTCTGTCTTCTGTCAGCTAGCTTGCCTGTCCGTCTCTAGTAGAGAGTGAGACTTCTGTGTCAACCTGTGTGAAAAAGACCAACACAATACACACCAAGAAGCCCTGCCCATGCCCAAGGTAAACCAATGTTATCTCTAAGCTGAGTTAGTGTGAGCCAGGTTTTTTGGGGGACAGATTGCTCTGGCTCTGCTTCTCTCTCTCTCTCTCTCTCTCTCTCTCTCTCTCTCTCTCTCTCTCTCACACACACACACTCTCACTCTCACACACACACACACACACACACACACACACACACACTTTACGGCAAGCTCTTTAACCAAGTGGTCGTGGCCGAGTGGTCAAGGCGTTGGACTAACTTGTCTATGGGGTCTCCCCGCGCTGGTTCGAATCCTGCCGAGCACGATATTTCATTTCCATTCCCTTCCTGTTTTCACACCTTTCAACTCCTACCCTTTCTAAACCAATGGACATCTCTTTGCTCCGTTATTTGGGTTGCACAGCCAGCAGCACTGCAGCAGAACCAGACCAATCCCCCCCCAAAAAAACCTTTGCCAAGTTGCCAGTCTGTGCCAAAAACCAGAACTTGGTTCAAACCACAGATTCTCTGCAGACCGCAGCAGCAGCTGCCTAGGCCGAGGGTCCGAGGGAGATTTTGGACCACCCCCCACCCCCACTCTAAACAATAATTTGCCCAAAACCCATCACGATGTGTGATGCCGGCCACCGTATCTAGATTGAAGTCTGAAGGTCGAAATCACAGCAGTAGCACAGGATGTCAGCCTGCAGGCATCCAGATAAGCCAAATGTAGCCCCCCAAAACCATGCCTTGGTGTGTGAACGCAGGCCACTTCGTCAGGCGCCTGAAGAGTCACGTCTTCTTGGCAAAGAAAGACGTGATCCCTACAGGCGGCCAGCGGTGCGGCCTTTGTCTCCTCCTCCTCCTCCTCCTCCGTCAGTTCACGTCCAGAAACTACCAAAAAATTATAAAAGCCATCATCTACTGAGAGAAACTATGGCGTGATTGCCGCCCACTTAGCAGGGAATCATGGGGTCGTACCTCTAGCGCAGTCAGGTACGCCCCAATGATTCCACTGCAAAGGAAGCAGCCTCCTGTCAGCTTGCCTGTCCGTCTCCGAATGTGACTTCTTTGTCAACCTGTGTGAAAGACCAACAACACCACAACAAGAAGCCCCCCCCACTGCATCAGTCAAAGGACGCAGCCTCACAGAGACAGACGCATGTAGAGGTAAGATGACATGAGACAGAGAGCTTATCATGTCAGCTTACCTCAACACACATCTGTCTCTGATTACCTGCCAAGACATCTTTGTTAAACTTGGCCCAAAAACCGTGGCCTGGCGTGATCGCCGCCCTCTTAGCAAGGAAGGCTCATGAAGTCAGACCTTTACCACAGTCAGAAGGTGTGCCTTCATGATTCCCCTGCCAAGGAAGCAGCCTCTGTCTTCTCCTGTCAGCTTGCCTGTCCGTCTCCGAATGTGTCTAGAGACTTCTTTGTCAACCTGTGTGAAAAAGACCAACGACAGTATGACACCACAACAAGAAGCTCTGCCCAGTGCCCAGCCCATGCCCAAGGTAGACCAGTGTTACCTCTAAGCTGAGTTAGTGTGAGCCAGGTTTTTGGGGGGCAGATTGCTCTGGTTCTGCTGCTTTCTTTATTTATATCTTTCTTTCTTTCGCCAAGTGGTCACGGCCGAGAGGTCAAGGTGCCGGGGTCTCCTCTCCTCTCTAAACAATGATTTGCCCAAACCCCATCAGGATGGAACCAGAAAACAGCAAAGCATTATAAAATCCATCTTCCACCGACCGTGGCTTGGTGTGATGCGCAGCCCAGCTTGTTAGTTGCCTGAACTGCCAGACGGTTGCAATATAGTCAGCGCACTTCAGACCACTGTCAAAGGAGGCAGCCTCTCTGTCTCATGTCAGCAACATATGCCCATCTCTTGCCTGCCAAGACCTCTTTGTTGAGCCTTGACAAAAGTTAACACCTGGTGAGATTGCTGGCCACCCACTTAGCACAGGCACCACGAGAACACACTCCTAGCGCAGCAGAAGGTGTGCCCTCATGGTCCCTGGCCAAGGACGCAGCCTCTGTCTTCTCCTGTCAGCTTGACTGTGTGCCTAGACTTCTTTGTCAACCTGTGTGAGAGACCAACAACAACAACACCACCACAACAAGAAGCCCTGCCCCCCCCCCACCAATGCCTCAAGTGAGATGCACGAGGCACTACCTAGGCTAGCAATACAGGTAACGCGACTTGTGGCCTCTGTCTCCTGTCTCCTCCTCCTCCTCCTGTCAGGTAACATTCAGAAAATACCAAAGAACTCTAAAAGCTATCATCTCCCGAGATAAACTGTGGCTTGGTGTAACGCAGCCCACCCTGGCAGATGCATGAGGTGCTACCTGGCAATACGGGTAAGCCACCTCATGCATCAGTCAAAGGAGGCAGCCTCTCTGTCTCATGTCAGCTCACCTCAACACAGGTCTGTCTGATTGCCTTTTTTAAACTTTGTCCAAAACTGGGGCCTGGCCGCCCTCTTAGCGAAGATCATGAAATCAGACC
>NW_015173163.1:0-3709 GCF_001447785.1 Gekko japonicus
CACACGCTCCCGCGTGTGGACAGCGGGGACCGACGTGGCTGTGCAGCGATTCAGAACAAGGAGATGAGTGTGATCGTGATTCTCCAGGTTAAAAAAGACCGCATCAGGGCCAGAGCAATTTAAACTGCTCCCAGCACGCCGTCTGACCGCACCCTAAGCGTGTCTAGGTGTTATCTCCTTGAATAGGACGCCACTCTTTGTTTTAACCTGGGAGCTGCCCTCTGACCCCTCTTCTTTTTCTCTCCCTTTGTCTTCTCCCTCTCTCTACATGTCCTTCCATGGAGACACAGTTCTCTGCAGGTCTCTCCTGTAGAGACAAGGTCCTCATACTCCCACACTAAGGTTGCCAGGTCATACCTGACTGCCAGAAGGGGGCTCCAGCCTGGGTTCCTGGAGTTTCTTGCATGCGCGCGAAGCATGCACGTTGCGATGACATCACCTGGAAGTGACATCATTGCACTGGGCATATCGTGCAGGGGACACTCTAGCATTTGACGGAAAATTCTATGGTGACCATAGCTAAATGCTAGAGCGTCCCCTGCGCAACATGCCTGGAATGATGACGTCACCCATCGTGCTGGGGATGTCGGGCGCAATGGGGCTTTTGGGGGCGGGGTGCCTGCCGCTGGCCAGCTGGCCATCGGCAGATTGGGCCCCCTGAAAGTGGGGGGAAACCCGCCCCCATTAGGGGGATGGCAACCCTATCCCACACACATGATGCTGCACAAGCTGGTCCTTTGCGATAGGGAAAGCACTTTTTAGATTAGGCTTCTTTCTCTTCTTATGACTGCACCCTGAATGTGAAAAAAATGTAAGTTTACCTTTTTTGCAAGATACTTCTTGGGAGATTTATTTACTGCCCTCAGTATCATGCTTCTATGACTGGGCAAAACTCTGCTGTATTAACCAAATATCACAATAGGAAGAGCCTGGTGAGGGCAGGGTTTGGGGAGGGAAAGGACCCAGGGATGCCATTTCCTCCAGGTGGGACCTGGGGGAGCCCCTGGAATTACATACAGCTCATCTCCAGACTAGAGAGATCAGTTCCCCTGGAGAAAAGGGAGGCTTTGGAGGGTGGCATCGTACCCCACTGAGCCCCCCCAGGGTCCATCCCCAAATCTCCAGGGGTTTCCCAACCTAGATCTGGCAACCCTACCCTGCCAGTGGTCAGGGGGGATCTGGCAACCCTACAGTCACACCTCTACTTAAAAAGAAAACGAAACCTTTTTGGGGTGCTTTGCAGTGTGCTTACCAAGCAGTACGAGGTCTCTGAGCAGAGGAAGGGAAGATCTCATCACTGCACCCTCTCCTTCACGTCTTGTATCAGAAACAGTCTTGGAGACCTGAAAACGAATCATGTTAACGGGAGGTTTTCTCTAACAGAGCAAGTGACTGCTAACATTTTGTTATCCATGGCGATGTAAGGAACTTTTATTTATTTACTTACTTTTTTTTTTTACTCTCACCATAAATGGCTCCCAAAGGTGGGTTGCAACAAAAATAAAGCACGGTAAGTCCAGTCTTTAAAGAAGACATCTCAGAAAAAGAAGAGAGAGATTGTCCCGATGGATCTGCCCATGAGAGGAAATTCTATGGAGCCAGGGGCCACAACAGAAAAGGTCCTGCTCTTTCTTACGTCTGCCATTCACAAGTGACAATACCCGAAGCCATGTTTCACTGGCAGGTGTTACTGTCCCTTACTCATGGATTTGGAGGATAAAAAAAACAAGACCCTTTCTCACCAATGGGTACCCCAAGTGACTCACGATCTTTTCCCCATCTCCATTTCATCCTCACAACAACCCTGTGAGGTAATCTAGACTCGGTGTGTGTGACTGGCCCAAGTTCACCCAGCAAACTTCCATGGCAGAGTGAGGATTGGAACCTGACTCTCCCAAATCCTGTCCTGATCTGGATGGCCCAGGTTAGCCCAATCTTGTCAGATCTCAGAAGCTAAGCAGGGTCGGCCTTGGTTAGTATTTGGATGGGAGACCACCAAGGGAAGTCCAAGGCTGCTGTGCAGAGGGAAGCATGGGCAAAAACCACCTCTGAACATCTCGTGCCTTGAAAACTTCCAGGGGTTGCCATAACATAAGTCAGCGGCAACTTGACAGCCTTTCTGCCGCTGTTCCCAGCTCCTAGTTTGAAAGGAATAAGAATCCTACAGAGAGAGCTTGCAGGTCCTGACAGATAAGAACAGTAGCTCTGCCTGACCACAGTTCTCACACTCATCCTAACGGCACTTACCTGAGGTCCTTTAATGCCAGATATCGAGTGGGACCATTTCCGCAGTAGTGAAGTTCCTCTCATTGATGTTTTTAAAACTACTTGTGATGTACATTTTCTGCAGTAGCTTTTTCCTCATAAGGTGCGAGCCCGAAGTTTTCTCCTTCTTACTCCGTATTTCCAGAATCCCCAATTTACTGCGTTCCAAAAATGCAGGGTAAGAAGGAGAAAACTTCAGATTTGCGCCTGATGAGGAAAGATCTACTGTGGAAAATTTCACATAACGCACAGTTTTTAAATGTCAATGCGGGGAATTTGACTACTGCGGAAATGGTCAGAATGCTGCATATTCTGCATGCAAACTGTGCGTTTTGCCACGGAGCTATCAGCTTTTTAAAGACCCAGCAAGGGAAAAAGAGGGAGAAAGCCCACAATCAAAGGTTCATACCTTTAAAAGGATTTTTTAAAAATAAGATTATACTTGTACTAGTCGATAGGGGCCGCTAGGGGAGTGGGGAGAATTTCCTGCATTGTGCTGGGGGTTGAACTAGATGACCTTTGAGGACCCTTCCAGCCAGTTTGGTGTAGTGGTTAAGTGTGCGGGCTCTAATCTGGGAGAACCGGGTTTGATTCCCCACTCCTCCACTTGCACCTGCTGATGTGACCTTGGGTCAGTCACAAGCTCTGGCACAGAGTAGTTTGTGTCAGAGTTCTCTCAGCCCCACCCCACCTGACAGGGTGTCTGTTGTGGGGAGGGGAAGGGAAAGGAGTTTGTAAGCCGTTCTGAGACTCCGAGTGAAGGGCGGGGTATAAGTCCAATCTCTTTTCTTCTTCTTCTTCTTCTTGTATATTTCTATGTCATTAAAACAGGGTTGCCATTCCCAGGTCAAGTAGCTGTGCCTTTAAGAACTGTATGCAAAAATGGGAACTGCAGGTTTCTTCATCAGGGAGTGCTCTGACAGAGGAAGCTATGCCAGGTGGCTATGGTTGCTGGGCCGAGAAAATTTGCTCCTGTTCAAATTCCCCCACTTTTTACATGAGTACCAAAGCTGCAGGAGCACTGTCTGCTATTGAGAGCCAATGTGGTGGCGTGGTTAGAGCATCAGACTAGGACGAGGCAGACCCAGGTTCGAATCCCTGCTCTGCTGTGGATGCTTGCTGAGTGACTTTGGGCCAGTCACACACTCTCAGCCTCACCTAACTCACAGGGTTGTTGTGAAGATAAAATGGAGCAGGTGGGAATGATGTAAAGTGAATGGGGTCCTCTCAGGGCTCTTTTTGTAGAAAAAGCCCAGCAGGAACCCATTAGCATAATAGGCCACACCCAACAGCAGGAACTCATTAGCATATTGGGCCACACCCCTGACAGCACAGCTCATTAGCACATTAGGCCGCACCCCCATGTTACCAGAAGTGTGGTTATCCAGCTACAGCCACCTTTTGCTTCTTATTCTGTTTACCTTGTTTGTTGTCAAAACCCAGG
>NW_015173163.1:4157-50236 GCF_001447785.1 Gekko japonicus
CTAGCCTGATCTCATCAGATCTCAAAAACTAAACAGGGTTGGCCCTAGTCGGTATTTGGATGGGAGACCACAAAGAAAGCTAGAGTTGCGAGGTCCAGCTCAGGAAATATCTGGGCACTTTTATGGTGGAGCCAGGAGCAAGGATGTTGGGAGCAACCACTGTGCTAGAAGCACAAGCTCCTACCATGGAATCACAGGAAACTTCTGGATGGGGGAGGGTGGACCTGGAAATGAAATCACAGGACTTTTGTGATGTCACATCCTGTGATTTCATTTCCAGGTCCAGTCCACCCTCCCCCATCCAGAAGTTTCCTGTGATTCCATGGTAGGAGCTTGTGCTTCTAGCACAGTGGTTGCTCTCAGCTCATTCTCCACCCAAGCCCCACACACGGGTACTAGGAAGCCCAGGGTTGCTATGCAGAGGCAGGCAATGGCAAACCACCTCTGTCCATCTCCTCCCTTGAAAACCCAATGAGAGGTCACCACATACACTGGCTGTGACTTACAGTGTTCCCTCTAAGCTGAGTTAGTGTGAGCTAGCTCACTGTTTTTAAGCCTCCGGCTCACACCTTTTTGCCTTCGCTCAGGAAGGAGGGCTCCAGAGCAAAGTAACTGATGCAGTAGCCAAGTCGCTCGCTCACCACTTTAATGCCAGTAGCTCACAGAGTAGAACGTTTGCTCACAAGATTCCACAGCTTAGAGGGAGCAACTGCACTTTCCGCCATGCACCAACTCTAGTCTTGCTGATGAACGTCAAAGCATTAATAATGAATATTCATCTGCCAACGTCAATACTTATCCATCCCCCCCCCGTTTTTTCCTAACCCCCCCAAAACCAAACAGCCTCTATAACCGGAAACACTTGACAGCAGATTTCAAAGCAGGAGAGCATGCATCTGAATTATCGTCAGCGCAGCAGTGTTGGAGGATTTCTCCATTCGTTCCATCTCAAGAGCTCTTACCAGCCTCCCATTGGCGTCCACAGAGCAGTCCTTTGGAATGACTCAGATCACCTGCCCATATTGCTCACACGAGCTCCTCCTGCAACGCTGGGGGTTTTATACCTTTCCTCAGGAGGTCCGACTTGGCTCAAAATCCTGGACACTTAAGTCGCAATGAATAGAGTCATTTATCAGCCCAACCCAAGTCAGGGTATTTGGACAGATGCATATTGTCCTTCTGCTTTCCTCAGACTTTCCCACTCAGCCCAATTCCTGGCAAATTCCAGACTCAAACATTCAAATCAGGAAGTTTTTTAAAAAAATTAAATCTTGTATCGAGGGGGGAAAGCCTTGGCATTGTAACAGGAAAAAGCAGAGATGGGTAGCCGCACTCATAAAGAGTTGAGTAATGATTTCATACCCTCCTATTGCTTAGGGTCAGCCAGAATGGATAAAGTTGCCAGCTGTGGGTTGGGAACTATGTGGAGATTTGGGGGGTGGAGCTCGAGGAGGGCGGGGTTTGGGGATGGGAGGGACTTCAGTGCCATGGAGTCTACCTTCCACGGTGGCCATTTTCCCCCACAGAGGCCTTTTTTTTTTTGCCTGAAGATTGTCATCCCGTGAGATCTCCTGACACCACCTGGAGGGTTGGTGACCCCAAGAATGGGTGGTATTTCTTACATCAACACTTAGTGTGGCCAACTCCTCTGCCATGGACCCTAGGGTTGCCAGCCTCCAGGTGGGATCTGGAGGTCTCCTGGAGTCTCCAGACTACAGAGATCAGTTCCCCCTGGAGGAAATTGTTGGAGTAAGATGACTCAGCATGCCTGGACGGTGGTGGTGGGGGCACACTACATTGCTCTAGATGTGTGCCTGTGTTGTCGTCTTAATAAATGGGATGCCTCTCTTCGTATAACCTGGGAGCTTCTCTTCTGACTCCGACTCCTCCTCTTCCTGTACCCTTTGTGTTCCCTCTTGCTTTATGGACATGGCAGGAGCCAGACGCATCGATAGGTCACTTCTGTAGAAGCCATGCTATCTTACCTGCTGATACGTGTTACCCAGAGGTCATTTCGGGGGGGGGGGGTCGCAGGGGATCGCAGTTCCCCTGGGGAGTTCCTGCTGGGTTTTTTCTACCAAAACCCTCCCTGATTACAACTGATCTCCAGACTAGAGACCAGTTCCCCTGTAGGAAATTGTTGCAGTAAGATGACTTAGCTTGCCTGGGCGGGGGTGGCGCTACATTGCTCTTGATGTGTGTATGTGTTGTCCTCTTAATAAATGGGATGCTTCTTTTCTGACTCCTCCTCTTCCTGTACCCTTTGCGTTCTCTCTTGCTTTATGGACATGGCAGGAGCCGGACGCATCGACAGGTCACTTCTGTAGAAGCCATGCTATCTTACCTGCTGATACGTGTGTTATCAGATTAGCGGGCTGTTTGTGGCAGGGGACAGTACTCTTTAGATTAGGCATCTTGAGTCCCTCCTTCCCCCTGTAGCATGGCTATGAACTGAATCTACGTCAATAAATGTAAGTTTTACCCTTTTGCAATATTAAGCTATAGAGTCTTGTGAGCCAAAATTCTACTTTGTGAGCTCCTGGCATTAAAGTTGTGAGCGAGCGATTTGGCGACTGCATAAAACAGTTTGCTTACTTACTTGGGGGGTTCTTTACCCCACGTGATATCGTGCTTCCATGACTGTGCAGCTTTGCTACATTAAGGAATATGTATCGTCAACAGAAATGGCAGCTCTGGAGGGTGGGTTGATGGTATCGCGTCCTTGCTGAGCTCCCTCCCCTTCCTTCCCCAGGCCCCGCCTCCAAATCTCCACAAATTCCCAACCCAGAGTTGGCAACCCTATTCTGTCTCAATATGACAAAAAGAGTGTCGTATCTCCATCCTTTCCTGAGTTGCTGTTGCTCAGCATGTCTGGTCATTGGGGGGGGGGGTGCTACATCACTCTGAGTGTGTACAGGTGGTATCTCCTTGAATAGGTTGTCTCTCTCTTTGTCTGAACATGGGAGCTGCCCTCTGACCCCTCCTCCCTCCTTCTCTCTCTCTCTCTCTGCCCCCCTTTGTCCTCTCACTTTCAACACATGGCCTTCCATGAAGACACATGTCTTTGCAGGTCTCTCTTGTAGCTATAGTGCCCTCATGCTCCCATACACATGATGCTGCACAAGCTGGCCATTTGTGACAGGGAATGTACTGCGGTCCCACACACTGAATAATCCACTTTCAATCCACTTTCAGTGCACTTTCCAACCGTATTTTACTGTGTGAACTGGCAAAATCCAGATGGAAAGTGGATTGAAAGTGGATTATTTAGTGTGCGTGTGACCGCACTGCCTGAATGTGAACTGGATCCACTTGAATAAATGTAACTTTACCTTTTTTGCACGATGCTTCTTGGGAGATTTATTTACTGCGCTCAGTATCACGCTTCTATGACTGGGCAAACTCTGCTGTATCAACCAAATATCCCAATAGTTGCTTCGTGGCTTGTCCGTGATTAAGGTTTCCACAGGTCTTGAACCAAACTCCTCTACCTGACTCTTTAAAATAGTCGTTAGGACAGCAACAACAAGAAGCTGGTCACACTGAGCTCCCGTGATGAAAGATTCTGCACCTTGCTGCAAATCCAACCTCCATTAAAGGGACGGGAGCGAGCCAAGCTGGTTCTCCCTCCCTCTAGCCAATGGGCCATTTGTGCTCGCTGGTGCTGAAGGAAGAGTTTGAGTTTCACATCCGCCTCTTGATGTATGAAGGTGTCACTGCATCCGCAATGGAGCCAGCTGCTGGTGACAAATTGGTCCTCTTTTCTTTACCTGAAGGGTGAGAAGAATGGGGCCTAGAACTTCCTCAGGCCCCATAGCGTGCAAGAACAATTGCACAGCTGAAGGAGACGGATTGGACATCCACCTGGAACCACAGAGCAGAGCTCTGCTTGTTAATGATTAACCATCACCTGGATCCCTCACCGAGGGCTGCCAATTCGTCGCGGGGGGCGTGGTAACCTGGGGGGGGGGGATAACCAGGGCCTTCTCCGCTTCTGCTTGGGTTGCCATGGCCACCTTGGGAAACTCCTGGAGATTTGAGGGTGGTGCACGTGGGGAGGGGGGAGTTAGGGTTGCCAATTTTGGCTTGGGAAATTCCTGGGGATTTGGGGGAGGAGCCTGGAACTGATCCCCGTCACCTGAAGATCGGTTGTAGTTGCGGGAGATCTCTGGGCCCCACCTGGAGGTTGGCAGGTCTAGATAGGACTCTGAGTTCAGCGGGACTGAATCCCAGGCAAATGTGCTGCAGACTGTATTTTTAATCTGGCAGGTACCAATTTAAGTGTAGGGTTGCCAACTCCGGGTTGGGAATTTCCCGGAGATTGGGGGCTGGAGTCTGGGGATGGCAGTTTGGGGGAGGGGAGGGACTTCAAACAGGGTAGGATGCCATTGGGCAGAGGACTTTCACAGCACCCCGGGTTTGCCAACCTCCAGGTGAGGACTGGAGGTCCCCCATAATTACAACTGATCTCCAGGCTAGAGAGATTAGTTCCTCTGGAAAAAATGAGAAGATCTGAGGGTGGGCTGTACAGCATTATACACTGCTAAGGTGTCTTAGGTAAGGTAAGGCTCTATTCTCCAATCTCCAGGAATATCCCTTCCTGGAGGTGGCAACCCCACCCTAAGAATTGGAGATGTCAGTGACTGAAACTGGGATCTTCTATGTTCGAAGCAGATGTGCTACCACTGAGCCATGGCCCCATTAATGAGTACGGTGGGCAGGAAAGCTAATATATCTGCATCACATCAGTTCCTGTGGTTTCTTTAGTGATATGCAGACAGGGCTCCTGTGAAGCCACAAGATGAAAACTTGAATGCATTGATGTTTAACTACCAAGAACATAAGAACTGATTTATTGAATCTGACCTCATCTGTCACGCGGTGATTGCTTTCAGAGGTCGCTGGTGCATGGTGCGATAAAGCTAAGTAGGTCTGGGTTTCATCGATGTTTAAATGAGATGCCTCCTGAAAACCCTAGTCCTGCCTCAAGATCCCATGGAGAAAGCGGGAGTTTAAGTGTATTAAATAAAATCCTTCAGGAGAAATACAGATCTCTTGAGTATCCAGGAATAAACTTTGCACTCTCTCTTTCAGGAGGGTAAGTTGCTTCCTCCCTGCCTCTCCCCACCCCTGCCTGCCTGGGGCCAGGGAGGGCCTTGGCGGGGCTTCCTCGCACTCCCGCCAGCCTTGCAGGTCCACCGCCGGGCCCCTCATGGGGCTCGGCAGTGGAGCTGCAAGGCCGCCGGTGGCGGCCGGGACCGTTGGGGGCGGGGTGTGTGGCCTTATGACACACTTCCGGTGGTGTCAGGGGGTGTGGCCTTATGACACACTTCCGGTGATGTCAGGGGGTGTGGCATATGCTAATGAGTTATGCTAATGAGCTCTCCTAGCTCTTTTTCTACGAAACGACCCCTGGAGTATACCATTAATTTTGATGGTGGTAGAGAGTGCTGTCAAGTTGCCACCAGTTTATGGCAACCCTCCACAGGGTTTTCAAGGCAAGAGAGGTTCAGGGGTGGTTTGCCATTGCCTGCCTCTGTGTCATGACCATGGACTGAATATATCCAAATGCTGTACATTTCACTTCAGGGGGCCTTGTGGAGTCAAAAATGTCTTTCCCCCCAGCCCCAGCCCCAGCCCTGACCTGGATGGCCCAGGCAAGCTCGATCTTGTCAGATCTCGGAAGCTAAGCAGGGCCGACCCTGGCAAGTAACTGGAAGGGAGACCTCCAAGGAATACCAGGGCTGGGAGGCGGAGGCAGGCAATAGTGAGCCACCTCTCTGAAATGTCCAAACCCCAGTAGAGGTCACCAGCATCGTTCCCTCTAAGCTGAGTTACCTTGAGCTAGCTCACAGTTTTTTTAGCCTCCGGCTCACAGTTTTTTGTCTTAGTTCAGGAAGGATGGCTCCAGAGCAAACTAATTTATGCAGGAGCCACATCACTCGCTCACAACTGTAATGCCAGTAGTTCACAAAGTAGAATTTTTGCTCACAAGCCTGCATAACTTAGAGGGAACATTGGTCACCAGCAGTGCTCCCTGTAGCCAAGTTAGTATGGGCTAGCTCACATTTTTTAAGCCTCCAGCTCACACATTTTTGCCTTAGCTCAGGAAGGGGTGGCTCCAGAGCAAGCCAATTTATGCAGTAGCCAGATCACCTGCTCACCACTTTAATGCCAGTGGCTCACAAAGGTCCCGGTCACACCAGCAGGAAAAGCCGCGGGGGAAGTGCGGCTTTTTAGAGCCGCAACCAACTGAAGCGCACTATCGTGATCTCATGTTCCTCCGCGGCTCCGTCCTCTGGCAGCTGATCACACCATGTGAGGCAACAACGACGCACCGCATTTGTGCGCATGTGTGGGACGCGGATGGGCGCTGGATGAGACGGCCTACCAGCGCGTCCCTGATCGGACGCCCGCCTGCGCCGCGTGTTTTCCTGAAGATACCGCTTGTTTGCTGGTATCTTTTTAAAACACGTTTTCAGTGGGGGTGCAACGCTTGCCAGATGTTGTCATCTGATCGCGCCGGTTTAATCTGCCCTCAATCAGTGTTCCCTCTAAGCTGAGTTAGTGTGAGCTAGCTCACAGTTTTTTAGCCTCCGGCTCACACACTTTTGTCTTCGCTCAGGAAGGAGGGCTCCAGAGCAGACTAATTTATGCAGCAGCCAAATCGCTCGCTCACCACTTTAAGGCCAGCAGCTCACAAAGTAGAATTCTTGCTCACAAGACTCCACAGCTTAGAGGGAGCCTTGCCCTCAATCCGTCCGTTTCGCGGGGCAAATCCTCCCGTGTGACCGGGGCCAAAGTAGAATTTTTTGCTCACAAGACTCCACAGCTTAGAGGGAGCAAGAGACTTTCAGAGGTGGGTTTGCCACTGCCTGCCTCTGTGTTCCAACCCTGGACTTCCTTGGCGGTCTCCTGTCCAAGTACTAGCCAGGGCTGACCCCGCTTAGCTTCTGAGATCTGATGAGATTAGGCCATTCAGGACAGGGCTTTCCAAGGGCCACAGGCATAGGACTTTCACATCACCGACTACCTGATTCTTTTACTGGAGATGCTCTGGGGTGAATCTGGGACCTTCTGCATGCCAAGCAGATGCTCTTCCACTCAGCCCCCCTTCCTTCCCCCTTATACAAGCATACTCATTCCCCCCCCACCTCCCTGTAACTTCTCCTGATTTCTTCTCTCTTAAGAGACACAACGCAGATAGATCGTCAGAGCTTTCATTTATTACTGTTCTACATTTGGAATGTGTCGACAGGAGGCTTCCGGCCTTTCTAGGACAGCAGAAGGACATTTTCACATCCTGGACATCTTTGTTCTGATAGATCCTCAGCCGATCTTGCAAACTTGGAGTTGCAGTATCTAGGAGAGGGGGGGAAATACATGGTTTACACTGGAAGAAAGGTCTGGTCTACTTTAGAATCAAGTTAAAGGGGGGGGGGTACAGCTGCAACAAAAATCAAAACCAGACAATAAGAAGTTGCAGAAAAACAATATCTAAATGAGTGCAATTGAAAAGCTGTTGAACTGAAATGCAAAATATATTTAATGTTCCTAAGTCCATAAATTTATTAACAAAAGTCTTTATATTGGTCCAAACCAAGAATAACCAAGGTGTGTAGTATTAAGAATGAGTACAAAATACCCCTTTATATATAACTAGGGTTGCCAAGTCTATTTACCTTGGTGGCAAGGGAGCCTCACCAGGCTTCGGGAGCTGTAGGTGGATGTGCGCGTGCGCGCGCGCGCGCCGCCAGCACATCACCAGAAGTGACGCGTGACGTTGATCACGTTGAGGGCGTGGCCCCGATCGTCGGAGGGAAAACCATAGAGTTTTCCCTCCAACGATCGGGGCCACACCCCCAACATGATCGATGTGGTTGCGTCACCTCTGGTGACGCAGCCACGCTGCACTTCAGGGGGTGGAGTTCCCCCCGGGGCCCGATTCCGCGGCGGCGGAAATCGGGTCTCCGAAGCGGGAGTTTACCCGCCCCCTGCCCCCACTTGGCAGCCCTATATAGAACACAGTAATGACTGTCTTATAGAGATCAAAGATAAAAGACCAAACATATTTTGACAAAGTCTTCTTCAGTGGTCATGAAATATAAAACAATATACAACAGTGGAACATTACAAAAATGCAAGAAATGCATACTAAGCAAAAAGCCAGGACTGCTATGTATTATGCTGTTGAAATCTCATCCTGTAAACCCTATTAATGCAGCCAATTGCCTGGATAAAAATCAAAGGCACCTAATATACTATTCTGTCCTGGCTCCAAAGAACATACATAACCTGGTGGGAATTTGCTGCATCGCTTGTATTTTTGTAAGGTTTCATTGTTGCATATTGTTTTATGTTTCATGACCACTGAAGAAGACATTGTCAAAATGTGTTTGGTCTTTTATATTTCATGTGTATGAGACAGTTATTGCTGTGTTACGTATAATGGGATATTTTGTACTCAGTTTGGTACTATACACCTTGGTTATTCTTGGTTTTGACAGACATAAAGATATTTTTTTTGTTAATAAATGTATTAGGAACAAGTTCTAATATAGTTTGCATTTTAGTTCAATAACATTTTCAATTTCACCCATTCAAGGCTCATCCAAAAGGTAGTTTGGGGAAAAAATTAAGAACCCAGCTGTATCAGACCACCAATCTATAGAGGAGGAGGAGGTTGGATTTATACCCCACCCTTCACTACCTGAAGGAGTCTCAGAGTGGCTTACAATCTCCTTTCCCTTCCCCTTCCCACAACAGACGCCCTGTGAGGTAGGCGGGGCTGAGAGGGCTCTTTTGAGAACTGCTCTTGAGAGAACAGCTCTGAGAGAACTTGTGACTGACCCAAGGTCACTCCAGCAGGTGCAAGTGGAGGAGTGGGGAATCAAACCCGGTTCTCCCAGATCAGAGTCTGCGCTCCTAACCACTACACCAAACTGGCCCCCAATGTGGTGACTGTGGGTGCCATGGTGCCCGCCAACACCTTTCCTGGTGCCCACCAAGTGCTTTTAGAAAGTGGGAGGGGCTTCAGCACACTGGGGCTTCTGATTGGCTGCGCAGATTAAAAGGCATCCGGTTAAACAGCGCTTCTACCAGAACTCTTGAAGAGGTACTATTATATGTAGCCTCACTCCCTGACATTTTGAGGTTGGCTTCACCTCCGGCGGCAGCCATTTTGTGAATGGCTCCACCGCCTGCAGATGCCATTTTTTATGGCGTCCACTGCCCCATGTCAGAATGCCAAAGGGACCTGCAGGCTCACAAAGTTCAGGGACTCCTGATATAGGACTGCATCCTGTTTCTCACAATGGCCAACTGAATGCTTCCAGAATGCCACAAGCAGGGCAAAATGCCTTTCTCAGTTATTGTTTTGCCTTCAGTTGGGTGCATTGCTCCTGAACATGCGTAGGCATTTTGGCTCAAGGCCATTGAGGGACCTACCCTCTGTGAGTTTGGCTAGTCCTTCTTAAAAACCATAACCATGTCTTGAAGGAGAGAAAGCGTTTTTGAAAACCAGTACTGCAACTTACTTGGAACCCACCTCCCTGCCCTGGGTTGCTGGTAGATAGGTAAGTAGATGATGATAGATACCTACAGCATGCTGTTCCCAATTGACATGTTTCCTACAATGTGACTAGTCGTAGCTAGTGGTCATGGACCATGGAGAAGGCAAGTCATTAGAGAAAGGAAGAGACATCTAGCGGGAGCTAATCAGTAAGTTCTTGGATCTCTGCTTGTAGCTTTGCTTGAGGCCTTCTCTGGCTCACCTTTTTTCTCCTGGATGGGACAGCTAAAAAGTGACCCAAGGTAATATCCAGATATGGTCTCCGCCATCTTGAAAAGGTGAGGTAGGGGGAAAGCAGACGAGACTTTGCAAAATCACTGTGGGTGGGAGTTTGGGGGAAAAGGAGATAGCATTTCTGCTTTCTCCTTCAAAATAACAAATACGGAAAAGGTGGGGGCAGATGTGACCTCTAGTTGTATGACCTGCATAGGCAAGCCATGCCAGGCGTTTCCCCGTAGACTCCCAGGAGAACCCAGCTGACTCCTGGCTTTCGTATACTTACCATTCACAGTCATCACTCTCCTCGCTATAATCATTACTCTCTGTGACTAGCTGTGGTTTTTGCACCGAAGGATCTGGTATGTCCACAGCTGAAACATCTCCATTTTCTTTCTCCTGTTGTCCTTCTGCCTCAGGGTTGACTTCATTGTCCTGGTTTACCTGTGGTTCTTCTTCCTCATGTATGTCCTCTGAAGGAACAGGTTCCACTTCTTCCTTCTGTCCTTGTCCTTCGACCTCAGGGTTGACTTCATTGTCCTGGTTTACCTGTGGTTCTTCTTCCTCATGTATGTCCTCTGAAGGAACAGGTTCCACTTCTTCCTTCTGTCCTTGTCCTTCGACCTCAGGGTTGACTTCATTGTCCTGGTTTACCTGTGGTTCTTCTTCCTCATGTATGTCCTCTGAAGGAACAGGTTCCACTTCTTCCTTCTGTCCTTGTCCTTCGACCTCAGGGTTGACTTCATTGTCCTGGTTTACCTGTGGTTCTTCTTCCTCATGTATGTCCTCTGAAGGAACAGGTTCCACTTCTTCCTTCTGTCCTTGTCCTTCGACCTCAGAGTTGACCTCATTGCCCTGGACAACGTGTGGTTCTTCTCCCTCATGTACATCCCCTGAAGGAACAGGTTCCACTTCTCCCGTCTGTTCTTGCCCTTCTGCCTCAGGGTTGACTTCGTTGCCTTGGACAACCTCATTAGGTTCATTGCTTTGTGGTCTCTGTTCTTCATTGTCATTTGCTTTTTCTTCTTCTTTTGGAGGGTGAAGTAGCTCTTCGGGGATTCCAGTCACTTTGAAATCATCCACCTGGAACGCCCAGCGTCCTGGGACATGGACATTGCTAGTTTTTGTAATGTTGATAATTTGAGGCGTGCGGGAGCCAGGGATGCTGAAATAGTTTTTGTCATCTCCACTGTTAAAGCCACCCTGAAAGAAACATTATATAATATGCATATGAACAACGACGAAGCCCTGTTTTATGGCAATAGTTCATTCATTCCTTTTTAATAACATTATCTGACCTTTTCACCAAAACATGCAGAAGCAATAAAAACCTCAACAATTTTAGCAAACCTGATAATTACAGCAAGAGTAACTGCATCAACTGGGCTTAAACTGGGATGCTAGAGAAGTGAGCCATAGAGGCTGCTGTGCTGAACTGGGCTACATGAAAAGCCAGCCCTAAGACAACATGGCAGGAACCGTCTGCTCCCCACCAGCACAGCTGATCCTTGGGCTGTCTTCTGCAGTCCCTTTAAACTTTAACCTTTAAAGTCCCTTTAAAGTTTAAAGGGAGTTCAGTAGAAGCATGGCAAACAGCATAGAGGCGGGAGCAATCTGCTCCCGTCTCTCCGCTGTGTTCTGATCTACCCAGTAATTCCCAAATATATTCAGGATTTTTTCGGTATTTTTTCTCCCAGTTTTCCCAAGAAAACCCGGATACATTTGGGATACCAATATCTACCAAAAAATACTGGTAAGGTATTTTTCATGTAGGTTTTCAGCTTGGGTAGTTCCGAATGCACATCCCTACGTTCCTCTATGACTCAACCCATCAGAGTAGCAACACAATTAAAAAAAAAAACCCCATCTATGGACATTTCTGCTTTCTCATTTTCCTTGCTTTTAAGTTTCTGTTTCTTTGGGTGGGTGGGTGGGAGGGGGGTCTCTTCCAAGTGTGTTTTGCTCCCTCTAGGGGTCGATTTGAGGTGTATGTTCGGCGTATCTGCAGGGTTTTATGCTGGATGTGAACTTGTGTGATATTGAAAATCAGCCACTAGAGGGAGCAAAAGACTTGCAGAATAGAACACACACACACACACACACACACACACACACACACAGACAACCCCCCCAAGGAAAAGGAACTTACAAGCAAGAAAAATGAAAACGAGGAAAAGCCCTCTCTCAGAATAGCCAAAACTGAAACAAACCACCAAAACCTCAAGCAACGAGGGCAGTCTTAGCCTCGCACCTGAAAGACAACGCAGGCTGTTTCTGCTTTGTTAGAGCTCTCCCCCCCCCCCGGTATTTATTCACTTCATTCATACCCCACCTTTCTCCCCAATGGTGACCCCAGGCAGCTTACACTGTTCTCCTCGCCTCCATTTTCTCCACACAACAGCCCTGGGAGGCAGGTGAGGCTAAAAGCATGTGACTGGCCCAAGGTCACCCAGCAAGCTTCCAGGCACAGTAGGGATTGGAACCTGGGTCCCCCAGATAGCCATCATGGTGTAGTGGTTGGAAGGGGCCAGGCAGGCCATCTAGTCCAACCCCCTGCTCAATGCAGGATCACCCTAGAGCATCCCTGACAAGCCTTTGTCCAGTCGCTGCTTAAAAACATGCAAGGGAGGGGGAGCTGATTCCACTGATGCACAACTCTGACTGCAAAAGAGTTTTTCCTAATACCCAACTGCTACCTTCCCGCCCTTAATTTAAACCCATGATGGCGAGTTGTCTCCTCTGCTGCCCACAGGAATAGCTTCCCGCCCTCCTCTAAGTGACAGCCCTTCAAAGACTTTGAGAGACAGAAATCATACCTCCCCCTCAGCTTCCTCTTCTCCACACTAAGCATTCCCTAGTCCCTCAGCCTTTCCTCAAAGAGCAGCAGACTCTAACCTGGAGGACTGGGTTTGATTCCCCCACTCCTCCACGTGAAGCCTGCTGGGTGACCTTGGGCCCGTCAGAACTCTCTCATCCCCACCTATCTCATCACACAAGGTGCCTGCTGTGGGGAGGGGAAGGGAAGGTGATTGTAAGCTGCCCCACTTCTCTCTACCTTCAGGAGTCTCCAAGCAGCTTACGATCACCTTCTCTTCCCCTCCTCCAACACTGCAACCATTACACCAACCTGGCTTTCTATGGGACATGGGCCTTTGATTTTCCATTCCCTGCCTTTGGTACACTCTTTAAAAAAAAAAACCTTGCTTTGCTCAGATCTGTTTTGGGAACAGCACTCTCCAAACACGTTAGTATGCATCTGAACGGAAAGGAGTCAATTTCCCAGGGTTCTGCCCAAATCAGAGTCTTCCAATCAGAGGCTACAAGCATGGACGGCTTCAAAAGGGAATTAGATAAGCATATGGAGCAGAGGTCCATCAGTGGCTATTAGCCACAAGGTATAGATAGGGGCTCTGGGGCAAGTGATGCTCTGTCTTCTTGGTGCTTGGGGGGGTCAACAGTGGGAGGGCTTCTAATGTCCTGGCCCCACTGGTGGACCTCCTGATGGCACTGGTATTTCTGGCCACTGTGTGATACAGAGTGTTGGACTGGATGGGCCATTGGCCTGATCCAACATTGGGGTCTTTTATGTTCTTATGTTTATGTTATGTTCCTCCCCCCTTTCTGTCATCCTCTCATGGCCATTTTCTCTGCAGCACCCCGCTGTGGTTGCCAGCCTCCAGGTGGGGCCTGGAGATCTCCAGCTTTTACCACTGATCTCCAGCTGACAGAGATCAGTTCCCCTGGAGAAAAGGGCTGCTTTGGAGGGTGGACTGTAAGGCATTGTACCATGCTGAGGCATTGTACCCCAAACCCCACCCTCTCCCGCATCCACCCCCCAAATCTCCAGATTTTCCAACCCAGAGCTGTCAACCCTAACCCCCGCAGAACTTTTTGATGGCTTTTTTTGGACGTCCATTACTGTAGCAGTATAACAGTTACTGGTTTTTTAAAAGCCCTTTTTTGGCACGATGGGAAAACAGAAGGGAAAACAAAGATGTTATGCAGAAAACTCCTGTGTGGGAGGATGCTCCATTGCAAATGCCTCCGTACAATATTTGCAGTGGGAATAAATGCAAAACAGAGAGTCCTTACTGTACAGATGCAGCCAAAGAAGGCATCTTTGTAGGATCACTGGACAGTGTTCCACCTAATTCTCTCACAGGAGACGAGGGAGAGACAAAACCAGCTTTTTCAGAAAAAGAGTCTCCAAGGAGCCTCCGTTAACTGCTTGTTTGTGGAATGGACCTACCTGTGCGGGGATTCCCCCGACACCTGTCATACGATTTCCACCACTTGCTGCTCCGGTTGTCCATTGGATGTCTCCATAGTTCAGTATTATAAAGGATGTATGTCCGTCGCTTACCAAGATAGCCTGGAAAGTGTTGGTCTGCCATGAAGATGAGCAAAAAGAATTAAATTAAGACACAGCATATATGGCCTCATGCCTTCCCCGGACTGCAGCTTTCTCTCTGTTAACTGTCAGTCTCCTCCTCAAAGTTGGTTCCGTAGGACCTGAGAAAAATCTGCAAATTATTATGTCATATATGTCTAATAGTTGTTTGATTTTTGGACAACAGTTTTAAATGAAATAGACCGAATGACAGGTATATACTGTTAACAAAGAACCCTAAAACCATGCTGTTTGGATATCTGCAAAATACCCTTCCAACTCATAGATACCCAGCGTTTGCTGCTACGTTAACTTTTCACAAATATGATAATAGCAAGGTAACTGAAAAACTTTTCCATTAAGGAATGGATTTCAGAAGTCTGACAAATGGTAAAAGATCCTTAAAATGTCAAAATGCATACATTTTAATGGATGGGAGACAACTTAAACTAATGTTTGTTGCCACTTGGGAACCACTGGTAGAATCCTGGAAATTTACATTTAATTTGCAGGTTTGATCTCAATTTGTCTTGTAGGTGCCATCTGTTTGCTAACTCTTGTGCTTGTATGCTAAGTTACTGGCAGGGGCGCTGGGGACTGGAGAATGTTACAATCCAGCCAGAGTTATGGAGGTCTTTGCAGTGTCCTTGCACATAAAAGCTCCCACCCAGAAATGGAACTCTCCTGGTCTTAAAGGTGCCACTTGCAAAATTGGGGTGGGGGAAGGGGGAAATGAACAGACAGCCTGTTTTTCTGCCCCTAAAGAGTGTGGTCGGAGTAGGGTGGGGGACCAGTCCGATATCAAGGAGAGCTTGGTGCCTGGAGGGGAAGGGTGGGGGGGAAGAGAGTTGAAAATTCCAGGCAGTCGGGAAGTGTTTGCGGGGCTGGTATCCATCATGGGGAGTGAAGGACCAGACAGCTTTGAAACCCAGGAAGCTTTCCTTCCTTTCTTAACTCCCACAAACCATGGAGTTTGAACCATGGAACAGAAAGTGGATGCTTTGGAAGGGAAACGCTATGACTGCGGTCACACACACTAAATAATCCACTTCCAATCCACTTTCAGTGCACTTTCCAGCTGGATTTTACGGTTGTGTGAACTGGCAAAATCCAGTTGGAAAGTGGATTGGAAGTGGGTTCTTTAGTGTGACCGCAGCCTATGACATGGAACCTCATGGGGGGGCCCTGTATCTCAATGGAGTCTAGGCATCCCAACTGTAGCACCATTGCGCTGATCTGACGTCCTATTTCAGCATCACAATAAGAATGTTCCCCCTTCAAAAGGAACGATTGCATGCATGGGGCACAAAAGGGTGCAAAAAACCACTGGAGGAAGCGCTACGGGGTATTTTACACAGCCCACCATAGCAATTCAGATCCAGAAGAAGGGATTGAAGATGGAAGGAAAGCAGTTTGCATCAACAATGACTCAGGCACGCTTCCCAAATGGGAAACAATTGGCATTGTCTGAACAGGTAAATCTGTTCCGTTTCAGGAACTGATTACTAACGGGTTTCTTCTGTCATTTCAGACAGGCCCATTTTAATAGCTGGCTAAACAGATAGACTGTCTGAAAACGGCCTATATCTAACTGTGATGTCTTGCCCTATCTGCGGATACTTAAACCTATGGACCGGGGCCACACCAATGCTGAACAGATTTTTTTTTACAAACTTGAGGGACTCCTGAAGTTTGCCGAAAAATCTGAAATGCTGATAAATACATTGGAGGTTTAAATTCCTATCCTATTAAAAGAAGCATTGTCTGTACATGCCAGGAGCCACTTCAGGCCCAGCTATGGTGGTGGGAGGTGGTGGGAGAGGATCTAGGCCTGGTCGCTGCGGTGGAAGACACTGGGAGCCACCCAGGGATAAGAGTAGCTTCCAGGCACTGCCGCTGTCACCGTGGGGCTTAAGGTGGGTAGTGGGACCTGAAGCTCAGTGAGGGAGAAGGGAGGTGCGATTGTCCCCCCCAGAAGTCTTATGGGCCCCCCATTTGTTTATCCTATTTTGTAAAAATAGCAATATATTTTGCTTTGATTTAAATGAAATTTTAAAAGAATAGTATCACAGTGGCCAGAAAGGAGGACAGGAAGGGAATAAACTGTGACGGAAAATTATGAACCTTGCCTTACCTTTTTGGAGATAGATCCGAAATAGGCTACATGGTCCCAGGTGGCGATAAAAGCCCAGGTAGCAGTGAAAGGGATATCACGGAAGTACTCGTTGAGTTCCTTGGTGAGTTTTCTCAGCAGTTCTGGACGTTTTATCTCCCGATACCAAATGATACCACCCAGAATATTATTGACATCCCCCCAGTAGGGGGCAACAAAGGGTTTTCCATCCGTCAGAGGGATAGCTTTGGGGGTGTATTCTGGGACAGGTTCACCAAAGGAAACCACACCGTTGTTGTTCACCTGTGGTGGGGCAGAATGCAGCAGCGTAAACATAATAGCAGTGGTAATACTTGCATGACTTTTATAGAGCGAGCTCTGTCAGTCTTTGGTACTGAGCCTCTTGTAGTAAGAATACAACATCTTTACAACATAGAATGGGATTATTACCCTTGTACTACATGGTTCTTTTGAACTATGGTGCTGGAGAAGACTCTTGAGAGTCCCTTGGACTGCAAGAAGATCAAATCAGTCAATCCTAAAAGAAATCAACCCAGACTGTTCCCTGGAAGGCCAGATAATGAAAATGAAGCTCAAATACTTTGGCCACCAAATGAGAAGGGAGCACACACTGGAGAAGACCCTCATGCTGGGAAAGATTGAAGGTCAAAGAAGACGGGGACGGCAAAGGATGAGATGGTTGGACAGTGTCATCAATGCAACGAACATGAAACTGAGCAAACTTCAGAGAACAGCGGAAGACAGGAGGGCCTGGCGGGATCTAGTCCATGGGGTCGCGAAGAGTCGGACTCGACTGTGCGACTGAACAACAACACTACATGGTAGGGTGCTCAGGATGAAAGGGGTTTTCCTACAGCCACATCATGGATTTGTGGCAGAATAAGGAACGGAACCACACCACAGCCACTGTGCTACCCAAACTGAAACGCTCTTCAACCCCTTAGTGGGTTGCCCAGAGACCTGCCTTGTTCTCACAATTAAGAACGTCAGACTTGATCTTACTTCATCAACTCTCGGACATTGTCTCCAGTCAAACTGACTTTGCAGGCTTTCGAACTACTACAAAACTCTCCAATCCCATTTTGACCAAGGGACTGAATCAATCAGACTTGATCTTACTTCATCAACTCTCAGACATTGTCTCCGGTCAAATGGACTTTGCAGGCTTTCGAAGTACTACAAAACTCTCCAATCCCATTGTGACCAAGGGACTGAATCGAATCATTCAACAGGCCTCTTTTTATGCAGTTGTGTGAACTCTTTGCTGACTCCCAGGTTCCAAATTCCCAAACCTACCTTAACTTGCACCCTTTTAGGGGACTTCTATGAAAACTTGGCTGCTTGGGTTACTATGCGGAGAGCGGAACTAGTGTATATTTGTTCAAAGATGCAGAGGACAATAATTTAGCAGACGGAGAAGATTGGGTTTATACCCTGCCCTTCACTACCTGAAGGAGTATCAGGGCAGTTTACAATCTCCTTTCCCTTCCCCTCCCCACAATAGACACCATGTGAGGCATGTGGAGGAGTGGGGAATCAAACCCATGCTCCTAACCACTACATAACCTTTCTGTATCTGTGGCCACATTTGGAATTCTGACATAGGGTGGGAGGGGCAGTCACAAAATGGTCGCCGCAGGAGGCAGAGCCACACATGCACAGAGAAACCCCAAGTGCAAGGGATGGGAGGAGTCATTTTAAAAAGATATATACTGGGAATGAGTGAGAGAAATAAAATTAACACTGTGGTGGCAGCTTCCGCCGAAACACTGTTATTTTAATCTGCACAGCGAACCAAATCTCTGCTCCAATCAGATGCCCCGTTGGGTATGAGTCCCACTTGGCCCCAACCACTTTCTAAAAATGATTGGCAGAATCTAGGAAAAGTGTTGGCGGGTGTCAAGAAACCTCCAGGATCTCCAGCCTGAGGAAAAATTGCTTCCTGACCCCAGAGTGGCGATTAGCTTTTCTTACATGCCTAGAGAAATGCTGATTGCCACACTTTGGGGTCAGAAAGCAATTTTCCCCCAGGTCAGTTTGGAGGGGTTTTTGTCATCTCCTGGGCATGGAACAGTGGTCACTGGGTGTGTGTGTGGGGGAGGTATTTGTGAATTTCCTGCATTGTGCAGGGGGTCGGACTAGATGACCCTGGAGATCCCTTCCAACTCTATGATTCTATGATACTGTGATTCATGTTGGGGACCCCGATCTAGAAGCGCATGGCAAAGAGACGGCAATGTGCTCCACTTGTGCTGAAGATGTCAGTGCCCCCAAACTGACTGCACATTTCCCAGGCTCATCCTGGGACAGTGGACATGCTCTTGGCTTCCCGCCCCATGCGTCTATCTAGCTTCATGGTTATGGGGGGGGTCCTACGTACATAAAGACTGCGATACTCTTTGCCGTAGAAGGTGAAGGGCGTTTCAATTCTGATCTCTGGGGAGGTCCCATCGTCATCCTTGGGGTTCTGCACATCTCCCTCAGCTGCTCCATAGGGATACATCAGATGATCTGGGAAGAAGGGAAGGAGACAGTGTCACCCGACAATCACACCTCAAACCCAGGCACAGACTTAGAAAGGAAGAGGTGCTGCTGTGGAGCACAGGATGTGAACACATGAAGCTGCCTCATACTGAATCAGCGCATCGGTCCATCAAAGTCAGTTTTGTCTAGTCAGACTGGCAGCAGCTCACGGTCTTGGGCAGGGGTCTTTCACACCACCTCCTCCTTGATCCTTCTAATTGGAGATGCTGGAGACAGAACCTGGTATCTTCTGCATCTGGTCCACCATGGCCCATCCCCCCCAAAGACCAAAGACCTTGCCTCTCTCTGAGATGAGTCAAAGGCCAGATGGAAAAGGAGAGTTCTGGGAAGGACAACCATGCTTTGCATGAGCCAGCCAGTTGTATATAGTCTTTCTCACAGCCATCCAGATTATGCCAGAGTTTTCCACTAGAGGCTGTTATCCTCTAAACCAGTGTTAAACAACCCAGGTCCCTAGAAATGCCTTCCCTTTGAAGAACACTTCTCATCCCATTCCCACTCCCTTTTGCCCATCGGATTTTACCGTTGGTCTCCTTTGCTTCCGGCACTGGAGAAGGCAGAGCTGAACCTGTAGAAGGAAGAAGACAATGAGTCCCATTTCAAATCCATCCCCTGGCTCTGAATTTAGTATGCAGATCCCATGTAAAGATACATTTGCACGCCTGGTTCAGAAAATAAATGAAATTGCACATCGCAGAGAAATCAAAAAACGCCCCCTCTGGCCTCCAAAGGACCCATTACAACAACTCTGTTTGGTACACGTGAGTTCTGAGCACGCCCAGTTGAAGTAAAACTGTACAGTTGCATGAATACTGTAGTATCTGAACTGGCAGATGGGATTAGGGTTGCCAATTCCGTGGAGGGAAATTCCTGGAGATTTGGGGGTGGAGCCCGGGGAGACAGGGTTTTGAGAGGGGAGAGACCCCACCAGGGTATAATGCTCCAAAAGCGGCTGTTTTCTTCAGAGGAACTGTGTCATTTGGAGATCAGCTGGAATTCTGAGAGATCTCCAGGTCCCACTTGAAGGCTGACAACCCCAGCCCAACAGGATAATGGTAATCTACTTGTCAAGATATGAAGAACAGAGAGAAGGCTGATGCTGCATATAAGGCATTAATAATTGCATTCTGAAGATGGGTTCCATTCAGTAAAGTGGAGATATCCTTGTTGTGATCATGAAGAAGGGACTTCGAAACACACCATTGATCTGGAGGCACATCAACAAAAAAAACCCCACTGGATTCTCCAGCAGTAAGTTGTATTCGCCAACAAGTTCAAAGTCTTGGACTGTTATGAAAGAGCTGACGCGCCCATTGATTATGTAATTATTTTGGCTTATTTCTCCGCAAGCCTGTATTGTGGATGTTAATGCCAATCTTAGTAATGTTATAAGAAAGCAAGTTTAATGTGGGATGAATGCATAGACACAATCACTTATGGCATTTCATGGAGAATGGCATTAAAATTGCATTACAGGTTTTAGAACATCATATGATGGCTAGATAATAATTTTTTGGGATGGCAGTTTTTCTCCCTATTGTTTCCACAACAGGATAATGGCGACATCTGTTGCCAAACAGGTTCCCCCTGCAGGCAGACAGACACAAAAGTGATGCCTCCTGGGATTTTCTAAAACACCTCCTGCTCCAATGAAGTAGCAGAAGGCCAAGACTGGCTCTTTACTTTAGGGGCGAAGCTGCATTGTCGTCACAGTGCCAGGTTGGGCAGGGACCTGATCACGAAGCCCTTTAAACATCTGGTTCATTTATTTCATTTCTGCCTCATCTTTCTCCCCGATGGGGATGCAAAGTGTCTTTCATCGTTCTCCTTGCCACCATTTTTATTTATCCTGAAATCCAGGGGTCGTTTCCTGCGGGAGCGCACAGGAGCAGAGCTCCGGCAGTAAGGAGCCAGGGGGTGGGCACATGCAACAAGCCCCGCCCCCTGCTCCCAGCAGCCCTCAGTTGGGCCACGAGGAGCAAGAAGCAGCCAGGTAAGTTGCAGAGCCCCCCCCCTCTTTCTTTCCCTCTTTTCCTCCTTCTTTCCTTTCCTTTCTTTCCCTCCCTCCTTCCTTCCCTCCTTCCTTCATTCCTGCACAGATCTGTGCGTCCCCTCCCAATAGCTAGCAATCTGAAACAGTCCAGTGGAGCCTGAACGGTGGGTGTTGCCTTCTGACACACTTCCGGTGATGTCAGGGGATGTGGCATATGCAAACGAGTTACGCGAATGAGTTATGCTAATGAGCTCCTGCACCTCTTTTTCTACTAAATGACCCCTGCTGAAATCTGCTCAGTTTTCCAGGACAGCTTGGGAGGCACCCAGTCCTACGGATTCCACCTGACCTATCTGCACTCCACATCCTTCAACAGGGAGGTTTCAGCAACTCACTTTCCCCAAGTGGTGTGAGAAAATGCTCTCTGCAGTTTTTCGCTATTGCCCAGGTGTTTAATACCTCTTTCCCAGAGGTGGGACTCAGATCATTCTGTCAGCTCAACTTACCCAGCAGGAGGAACAAGAAGCCAAAGGAGATCTTCATACTGGCGGCTCTCTTCGTGAAGTCATGGGCCAACGGCATTCCAAGAAACAGCAAAGGAGAGGAAGGCAAGACTGGATGAGTGTGGCGCAGCTATATGGGAGCGATGCAGCCTGTGGTTTAAAAGAGGGTTAGACAAATTCAGCAGCCTGGATAGCCCACACTAGTCTGAGAGCCAGTTTGGTGTAGTGGTTAAGTGCGCGGACTCTAATCTGGGAGAACCGGGTTTGATTCCCCACTCTTCCACTTGCAGCTGCTGGTGTGACCTTGGGTCAGTCACAAGCTCTGGCACAGCTGTCCTTGAAAAAGAGCAGTTTCTGTCAAGAGCTCTCTCAGCCCCACCCACCTCACAGGGTGTCTGTTGTGGGGAGGGGAAGGGAAAGGAGTTTGTAAGCCGTTCTGAGATTCCAAGTGAAGGGCGGGGTATAAATCCAATCTCTTCTTCTTCTTCTTCTTGGAAGCAAAGCAGGGTAGGCTACGGTCAGGCCTGAAGTGACCGTGGGGCATTTGGGGGCCCTGCCCCCTTAATTAAAAGCCCCGCCCCACACGTAGCCATGCCTGAAAACGTCTTTTTGAGGAAAGACCCCTCTGCTGCCTGCTGCTGGTGGCCAGAGTGAGAATGACACAGTTTGCCCTTTGGCTTCCCTCTTCCTCCCACTGTGGAATTTGGGGAAGGGGGCGGCATCATGGGACCTGGGGAAAGACAGCTCAGAGGGCATTTAAGTGCCTTTAGGGGACATTTAAATGCCTTTTGCGTTCCCTTCCACCGGGCAAGAAAGCTTCAGAGGGCACTCAAGAGTGGCACCTTCAGCACTTCTCTAACAACCCCCTTTTCTGCTAGCCCCAGTCCTGCTGTATACCACCGAGGTCATGGCGAGTCTTTCCAAAGAACGTTTCCCAAAGGCTCACAGGCAATGTTCCCTCTAAGCTGTGGAGTTTCGTGAGCCAAAAACTCTACTTTGTGAGCTACTGGCATCAAAGTTGTGAGTGAGAGACATGGCTACTGCATGAATTAGTTTGCTCTGGAGCCATCCTTCCTGAGCTGAAAATGTGTGGGCCAGAGGCTAAAAAACTGTGAGCTGGGCTCACACTAACTCAGCTTAGATGGAACACTGCTTCACAGGAATGCTTCTGAAAGACTCACCATGACCTAGGTAACTGTCCCCTTAAAAATCTCAATGCCCTCTGAACAAAAGAATCCGGGCTATGGGCCTGGCTACGGTGAGCATTTGGATGGGAGACCACCAAGGAAAATCTGGGCTGCTATTGCAGAGTTGGGCAGTGTTCCCTCTAAGCTGTGGAGTCTTGTGAGCAAATATTCTACTTTGTGAGCTACTGGCACTAAAGTTCTGAGCAGGTGATTTGGCTACTGCATAAATTGGTTTGTTCTGGAGCCATCCTTCCTGAGCTGAGACAAAAATGTGTGAGCCGGAGGCTAAAAAACTGTGAGCTGGCTCACACTAACTCAGCTTAGAGGGAACACTGGCAGTGGCTTCCACCTCTGCTCGTCTCTTGCCTTGAAAACTCCATGAAAGGTTGCCATGAATTGGTTGCAGCTTGGGGGCACTTAATGATTATTATTAGGCAGATTCATGGGGAAGAGGTCCATCAGTGGCTACTGGCCTTGCTGGCTTAAGGGAACCTCCACATCCAGAGGCGGTCAGCCTCTGAATACCAGCACTAGGAGGCAACTTCAGGGGGAGGCATTGGCCTCCATGTCTTTTTTCTTAGTCCTCCAGAGTAACTGCCTGGCTACTGTGTAAAATAGGATGCCGGGTTAGGTGGACCACTGGTCTGATCTCATCCTGCTATGTTCTTATCCTTGGCGTCTCTGTTGACGTAGCAGTGTTTCCTGGAAAGGAGGTTGACTTTAGATCCCCTCCTTATTTTTTTCTGGAATTCCCCTGTCAATTTCAATTCCCCCTTGCCACAAAGTGGGGACAGGCCCAGTCCCAGATCTCTCCATTCCTCACCCTACATTCTAACCAATATACCGCACTGGTTCTCAAACCTCTGAGTTTATGAATGTAGGAATGGGAGAGAGAAAGAACATCTTTCTTCTTTCTGTGATGTGAGTTATAAATGCCTTGAATAAGCCTGGATTCCCTGATCAGCTTCCGGCCACCTTTGCCTCACTTACCTCTCCGTTCTTCTGTGTTTCGATCTCCCAGTTGCCCAGGTGCAAAATCTCACCGAGCTTCTGCTTGGCTTTATATATAGTCCATTCACCTTCCTGCCCCCCACCCTACCCTGCAAGAATCACCCCACCTTTCTTTCCCTCTCATCCCTCTGGATTAGAAACCTGGCCATCTGCCCCAGAGATGAATAGTTAGCCCAGTGGCAAGCATGAAGCATGAGATCAGCAGTTAATCCACTGTGTATCTTTCTTTTGCAGGGTGCTCAGTCAGTGCCAGGGAATCTTTATTCAAAAGAGAGACTTCTGGATAAGACTCTTTGGCCTTGCTTGTCTGGATAAGACTTCTGGGCCTCCTCCCAGACTAGGATCTTTCAGCGCAGCTGAGGTTCTACTTGTCTGTAAATCACCTAGAGTAGGTCTGTCATCCTGGTTTTGCAGGACATTTGGTATGTGCAAAATCCCCAGTTCCCTTATGAACACATGAAGCTGAAATTATCATGTGGCGTTGTGTGTGGAATAGCTGGGAGATCCCCTTGGGGGGTTCTTTGGCAGCCGAAGCTGTAGCTCTTTTTTGGCACCACTAGGTGGTGGTGAACAATGCTTTTTTTTTTTTTAGGCCAAGAGTGCCATGGCTTGCCTAAGGTCACCCAACTAGCTTCAAGTGGGGAAGTGGGGAATCGAACCCAGATCTCCAGATTAGAGTCCGCTGCTCTTAACCATTACACCAGACTGGCTCTCAGCCCATGAAACTGCCTTCTATCGAGTCAGACCATTGGTCTATCAAAGTCTACTCTTATTGGCAGCAGGTCTCTAGAATCTCAAGTCAAGGGTCTTTCACATCACTGTCTTACAGCCTTTTCAGCTGGAGATGCCATGAGTGGAAACTAGGACTTTCTCCATGCAAAATAGATGCCTGACCACTGAGCCACAGCCTCTCCCCTTAACTCTGCCCTTTACTGAGTCAGACCCTTTGGCTATCCAGACTGTATTGCCTAGTCTGGCAGGTAGAGCTCTTTTGTATCGCATTACCTACTACCTGATCTTTTGAGCTGAAAATGCCAGGGACTGATCCTTTTTAAAACTGGAGATAGCAGGGACTGAACCTGGAACTGTCTACATGCAAAGCAGCAACTCTACCAATAAGCCACCACCCTTGCTTTTAACAGGAACACAAGAGACTGCCTTGGCCTGGTCTGTCAAGGTCAGCATTATCTAAGTTGTCCAGCAGTGGCTGTCTAGGTGGAGGTTTTTATAACATCACTGACCACTCGATCCTTTCAACAGGAATTAATAACAATTACCGTATGGCATTATGTCTAGTATAGCCAGGTATAGATAGCAACTCTCGGACTGGGGCAAGTGATGCACTGTATTCTTGGTGCTTGGGGGGGGGGGAACAGTGGGACGGCTTCTAGTGTTCTGGCCCCACTGCTAGACCTTCTGATGGCACCTGGTATTTTTGGCCACTGTGTGACAGAGTGTTGGACTGGATGGGCCATTGGCCTGATCCAACATTGGCTCCTCTTATGTTCTTATCTGAATATTGTCTGGCAACATTAAGTTCTAACTCGTTAGCGTTATGCACCACTAGATGGCGAGCTAGACTTACTTTAGTGGCTGAGAGAGAAGGAGAGGAAGAGAAGCTACTTCTGAATGAGTTTTTCCTACTGACATAGAGGGGAGGTGTCTTCGGAGGCCTTCTGAAACACTTCCTGTTCAAAGGAGGTCGTGGATAGCCAAGGTTACTTCATTAGGGATGCCAACCTCCAGGTTGTACCTGAGGATGCCCTAGCTCATCTCCGTATTACAGAGATCTGGGGAGGGTCTGCGGCTCACTAACAGAGCATCTGTTTGCCATGCAGAAGGTCCCAGGTTCAATCCCCAGCATTTCCAGTTAAAAGGATCAGGTAGGAGGTGATGTGAAAGACCTCTTCCCCTGGACCCTGGAGAGTTGCTGCCAGTCTGACAATACTGACTCTGATGGACCAAGGATCTGATTCAGTATACGGCAGCTTCATTTGTTCATGTGCTCATAAATTCCCATGGAGAAAATGGATGCTTTGGAGGGTGGATTCTAAGGCATTGTGCCCCACTGAGGTCCATGTCCTCCCCAGGCTCCATCCCCAAATCTCCAGGAGTTTCCGAGTCCTGGATCTGGCAATCTACCCACCACCTCCCTGCTGGTAGCCAAGGGGACCTGGGACCCCTATGCTTTGGGGCAGAAGCACCTGGGGGAAGCAGATCTAAGGAACACACCAACAAATACCACTGGGGAGGTTAGTGCTCTAAAATAACTCATTCCCAAGCCCCTGGTCTAGGGTATCCCCTTATTCCCGTTCCATAAGGTCATTATTAGCAGTCCCCCTTCCATTCCCCTGGCAAGGGACGAGCACCATCTGAAGTTCATTCCTGCATAGCCGTCCACCCTTGCTGTTGCTGCTGTTTTTGCATTAAACTTTGCTGTGCCAGAAAGAAAATGATTAATATGCACACACATACAAATGATGCATTGTAGCAAAATCTGAGAGTGCTCCCATTAAGAAGTCAAGCTATTGAAGATCCTGTTTGGTAGGAGAGGGAGATTAGCCACCGGTCCTCACATTGTTTGCTTCTGTGCATAACGGTGCTCAAGAAGGCTTAGGTGAGCATACAGGACTTATCTACTGTGTACCTTGGCCACTTTTGCTTTTGTTGACCTCCACAATGTTTGCAAAGGAACAGGATCCTGCCACACCCTTCGGTTTTGCTGCATCCTTGCTTCTAAAGGCTGTATCGACCCTCTACCTCACAGGCAGAGACCAGCAAAAGAGAGACCAGAACCATAAGAACATTAGAGAAGCCATGTTGGATCAGGCCAATGGCCCAACCAGTCCAACACTCTGGTCCCACAGTGGCAAAAACCCAGGTGCCATCAATAAGTCCACCGGTGGGGCCAGAACTCCAGATGCAACATGCAACAGAATGAACTTTATCTGCATGGAACTGGGGAGCACAACTTTTCACTGGTCCTGGCTTCCTCCCACTAAGTCTCATTTCACTGACGGTCTGAGAGATGACCTGCTAGTTCACAGCTGTTTCTTTTAAAGGGGCTTCTGAGAGTCACTGAAGGCACCAAAAACAATACTGCTTTTGAACCATCCTCACATGACCCAGACCCAACCCAAACAACACTGGGAAACAAATTCCATTGTTTGCTTGGATCAGGCGGCGCACAGGGTAACAGGGCCCCCAGAATATCACTCCCCCATACCATGTAGGAGCCAGCAGTCTGTAATGGAATAATGATTATTCACCATCTGACTTTTAAAATTGTGTTGTTAGTGCTCTTTAATTCTTTTTATCTTGTTGATGTTTTTATGGTTATTGTACATCGCCCAGAGCCCTGCAGTAGCAGGGACTGATTCACAGATATTCTTATCATCATCATCATCATCAACATCATCATCAATAATAATAATAACAACAACAACAACAATAACAATAATTATAATAAAAATAATGTGGCAGCCCTCACCACACATCTGATAGCTGGGTAAGCATCCACACTTGTTTTGCACCTTACTTTCCAGAATTGCTCCCCAAGTGGCTTGGCAGAAATGCCATCGAGTCACAGCTGATCTGTGGTGATCCCATAGGGTTTGAGAGGCAAGAGATGAACAGAGGTGGTTAGCTATTGCTTGCATCTGCCCAGGGCTTCCTTGGGGGTCTCCCATCCAAGTACTAACCAGGGCTCACCCTGCTTTTGCCACCCATCCCCTTTAAGGCTTTTTACTCCTGGTTGCCCCGACTAGTCACCCAAGGTCTTGGCATGTTGGGGTATCCCCATGCTCCTAACTTGGGTTGCCAGGTCCCTCCTGGTAACCGGTGGGAGATGGGGGGGGGACTTACCAGGAGATGCAGGGAGGCCCATCCGATGTGCAGTGATGTGTCTATGTCACTGACTGCATGACCTGGAAGTGACATTATCACTTCCAGGACATCGAGTGACGCTCTGGTATTTGGGCAAAAACCTCTATGGTAAATTTGCTTTCTTACCATAGAGTTTTTGCTCAAATACCCAAGTGCTTCCCCAGTGACCTGGATGTGATGATGTCACTTCCAGGTCACACGGGTAGTGATGTAGACATGCTGTACATTGGATGGATCTCCCTCTTTTGGTGGTACGTTCCCCCCACTGGCTAGCTGATCAGTGGCGGGGCAGTGGGTCCTGGCAGCGGGGGACCCCCACCTCCACCAGGGGGTCTAGTAACCCTAATCCTAACTGAGCACTCAGGAAACCCTTCTATCCTGGTATCACCCTTCTTATAGCCACCTATTTCCTACTCTATGCCCACTTTTATGTTCACCTGAATAAGCCCTGTGTCACCACCTTGCACACTTTATATGACATAGCCTATGTTCTCTCACTCAGGCACCATTTGGAGTCACAGTGCCAGTACCTTCATGTTCCCTTCCTACTGGGTTAGATCAAGTAGTAGATGATGATAGATCAAGTAGATGATGATAGATCAAGTAGTAGATGATGATAGATCAAGTAGTAGATGATGATAGAATCATAGAGTTGGAAGGGACCTCCAACGTCATCTAGTCCAACCCCCTACACAATGCAGGAAATTCAGAGGAGATTGAATTTATACCCCGCCCTTCACTCAGAGACTCAGAGTGGCTTACAAACTCCTTTCCCTTCCCCTCCCCACAACAGACACCCTGTGAGGTAGATGGGGCTGGGAGAGCTCTTTCCAGAGCTGTCCTTGAGAGAACAGCTCTTGTCAGAACTATGGCTTGCCCAAGGTCATCCAGCAGCTGCAAGTGGAGGAGTGGGGAATCAAACCTGGTTCTCCTAGATTAGAGTCCGTGCACTTAACCACTACGCCAAACTTCACAACTACCTCCCCTCCACACCCCCAGTGACCCCCTGCTCCATGCCCAGAAGATGGCAAAAAACTTCCAGGATCACTGGCCAAACTGGCCTGGAGAACAATTGCTTCCTGACCCCAAAGTGGTGATCAGCCTTTCTCTAGGCATGTAAGAAAGGTCCATGAGAACTAAGCTCTGATGCAGCCCTTCCTGCCCTCCTTCTCATGGTCTGCCTACATTCACAGAATCAGCATTGCTGTCAGATGGCCATCAAGGCCTTTGCTAAAAAGCCTCCAGAGAAGGAGAGCCCACCACCTGTGAGGGACCTCCACCTGAGACCCTGGACAGCTGCTGCCCATCAGCACAGACAGTCCTGCCCAAGGCGCTGACTTAGCAGAAGACAACTTCATATGTGTGTTTGTGTGCGTGCGTGTATTTGTGTGTTCACATCACTTCCTAGATTACCAGGTCCCTGCCCAGGTGGATCTGGCAATCAAAAGTTGACTCTCGATTGATAGAGGGTACCATTTACTCCTTTCAACCTCTTTAAAGGTAAAGGTTCCCTTGCTCGAAAGCCAGTCGAATCCGACTCTAGGGTTACAGTGCTCATCTCCGTTTCCAAGCCGAAGAGCCAGCGCTGTCCGAAGACGTTTCCGTGGTCATGTGGCCGGCATGACTAAACACCAAGGTGCACGGAATGCTGTTACCTTCCCACCGAAGTGGTACCTATTTATCTACTTGCAATTTCTTGCTTTCGAACTGCTGGGTTGACAGGAGCTGGAACTAGAGACGGGAGCTCACTCCGTCATGCGGCACCCGGGTCTCAAACTGCTGAACTACTGACCTTCCACAGCCTGTAGTTCAGCGTCTTAACCACTTGAGCCACCACAGCTGATGCAAAAAAAAATTGCCCCTCTCTTTTTGCCTAGAGTAAGTTTGTGCTGTAAGGATTCATCGGCATCCCACCCATCTTCTGGGCTGGTTCCAGGATGCCACCGGGGAAGGCAAGGGATGAGATCAAGGGATCTGTTTGCTGACCATGGGATGCTCCTCACCTCAGGTCATGCCATGTCCCCGCATTTTTAAAGTTGTTTGCCTATTGCAGAGAAGCTTATCTGCTAAACCTGTTTCATCAGCTGTGCAACCTGATCTTTAAGTAACTATTGGCAAAGGAGACGTGAGCCTGGGTGGGGCAGGGCTGGTCTGAGGCCCTTCGAGACCAGCCGCCTGCTTCTTGACTTCATTTCTGCCTCACCTTCCTCCCCAGTGGGGACCTAAAGCAGCTCACACTGTGCTCCTCCACTCTGTCCTCATAATAACCCTGTGGGGTAGGTTAGGCTGTGTGTGTGTGGGATAGAGAGAGAGTGCAACAGGGGCAAGGTCACCCAGCAAGCTTCCATGGCAAACTAGGGGTCTGAACCTGCGTCTCCCAGTCCATAGTGTATACATATGTTTGAATGTGTGTCTATACTATGTTGTAATAATGACCACTGAGGAAGGCCCTGTGAGGCCGAAACGCGTTTGGTCTTCAGTTGGAAAGTGTTGACCCATCATGTGTATTAATATTTGATATGCTTTTATTAGTCTGATACTTGGAAAAAAATTAACCCGTATATATTTTAATATGTGTACTTCAGTCCAGGGAGCAAGGAGGGAGGTCTCCTTTGGTGCTGATTCCATTGAAGCAGACAGAGCTCTTAACTGAGGTCTGAAGGAGGAGGCCATTGCCATGGGCTGGCCTGAAGGAGGCTTGAAGGTAATGGTACACCTGTAAAATTTCTGTAACTTTCTAAGCTAAGGGGCCTGCCTTATATTTAACAACAGATAGGGCATGTATATAGGGAGGGCCAGAGGAATTGTGTTTTACCTTTTTCTTTTGAATTCCATGCTCAGTCTGGTGCTGTGCTAAGAGTGTGCTTGTGAACACTTTCTTTTTTAATAAATGCTTTCTACATTTTGATCCTGGTAGTGGTTCTCTGTGCCACATAGACTTCTGCCATCTTGGACATGCTATTTTTAAAGGAGCACCAGGAGGAAGGAGAGGGTGGACAGTTCGCAAGTGGCTATTCCTCCAGGGGTGTACAAGGCAGTAAACTGTCTCCATGGTGATCAGGCGCTGGGCAGTGGGAGACACAGAGGCAAGGCCTCAGAACTTGGAAGGGAAGCTGGGAGTCCTGGCCCTCCCAGTGGGCAATTCCTACAAAGGTCAAGTGGTGGCGGTGGTGGACCAGCAAGAGAGAAAAGCCCTTCCAGGTGTTGGGAAAACCTTATTTATTTATTTATTTTGATTTATACCCCTCCCTCCCCGCGAGCGGGCTCAGGGCGGCTCACAAATAGGGCACATGCCAATACATAAAACAGGTTAAAAACAACGTAAAAACAGTCATTTACAATATTACAAAGTGCTCTAGATGTTTCGAATCAGTCTTCAATAAAAAGATGGCATCTTGAAGATGGTACTCCCAGCTCAGTGGTGTCATCTCCATGCAGCGCTGTCGTTCACTCCTCACAGGGCCAGTTGGTAATGATGGTAAAGGTAGTGGCGGCTCCTACTCAAAAGCCTGGTGGAAGAGCTCCATCTTGCAGGCCCTGCGGATCTGCACAAGGTCCCGCAGGGCCCGGATCTCCTCCGGGAGCTCATTCCACCAGGCAGGAGCCGCCACCGAAAAAGCCCTGGCCCTGGTTGCAGCAAACCTGGCCTCCTTGGGGCCTGGGGTCACCAGGAGATGTTGTGTCCCCGACCGTAATGCCTGTTGGGAAACATATGGGGAAAGGCGGTCCTTGGAGGGCAATCTGGAACAGGGCCTGTAAGCCAGAGCAGGACTGTTCTTCCACGACACGTATCAGACTTCTAGCAAGAAATCCTTCTGTGAGATACTATGGAAAGTTTCCAAGCTAGAGAAAATCACTCCCTAAGGCTAGATGACAAAGAACTGTGCGTGAGGACACAATGCTATGACAGCTCCTTAACTACAAGTCCAAAACACACCTTCGGTGTGACATGAAAAGGCAATTATAAACTCCACTTGCAAGCAGAAATGCCAATTACCATAAACTGTTAAGCTGCAAATGCTTCATTTCCCACTGAATCTACTAACTGCTCAGACTACATTTTCAGACTACAATCCAATGAGCCTCTTTGTGGGGAACTGCAAATGATTCTGGCAGTTTTAATAGGAGTTCCTCCTGTTTCAGAGCTGTGCAGGAGTCAGATCAAATGCCTCACTCCACCCCCATTCTTGAAAAACAAAGCAGTGCGTGTTTTTCAAGAAATGTGGAGAGCACAGGTGAGGGTAGCTGAACCCTGATCCTTCTTATTCTGTTGCTCAGAACATTTTCTTCCCCCTAGCGAAGCTGAGAAATCAAACATGCACAGTAAGGTAAGTCAAGGAGCAGGATTTATCTGCCCTCACTTTTTTTTTAACAGTTTATTTTCATTTTTTTAACATAACATCATATAATCCTTCCATTTTCAAACATTCCATGACATAACAAAAAAATCATCTCTTATCTTTAACATTTTCTGTCTTAAACTATCCTTAATTAGACCAATTTTAATTTGGTCTCATCTTCATCCAGTTTTATACACATTCATCTATCTTCTATTACATTGTCTTTTATTTTTTAACTAGCCTAGTTTCTATTCTATTCTATCTTTTTCATCTTTAGCCAGCCGTAGATTATTTTCCATCTATCCCAGAAGCAGTCTTGAGGTTTATTTTGTAGGTCTACATTTAACTTATCCATTTCTGCTACTTCCAGGATTTTATATTTAAGTTTCTTTATAGACGGTATACCTTTCGTTTTCCAGCGCTTTGCTATTAATATTCTAGCTGCTGTTAAGATATAACAAGTTATACGGTTATGATTTTTTATTGTGTCTGGTAACATGTTCAATAAATATCTGCCCTCACTTGTGCATTCCACTTTGGTTTAGAAATAGGCTGTCCACATATTTGAGGGCCTCAGAAAGAGCGGACAACCTGTATCACCCAGCAATGTTATTGTCCGTGGCTTCCTGTTTCAGACCTCTGGGTGAGGGCAAGGACTGGGATACTCAGCAGCAGCAGTCAGTACCATGGATAGCTCACTGTGAGGCCTGGATGCAACGGCATAGGCAAACAGGGAGCTCAGAATATTGTTCCAGCACTAGTCTAGAGACACATGGGGGCTTATATGGAGGTGAAGTTTATGCCCACCTCTTCCTAGAGCCAGTTTGGTGTAGTGGTTAAGAGTCCTGACTCTAATCTGGGAGATCTGCGTTTGAATCTTCATTCCTCTGCCTGCAGCAGTTGGTGTGACCTTAGGTCACTCACAAGTTCTCTCAGAGCTGTTCTCTCAAGAGCAGTTCTCTCAGAGCTCTCTCAGCCCCACCTACCTCACAGGGTGTCTGTTGTGGGGAGGGGAGGGGAAGGGAAAGGAGATTGTCAGCCACTCTGAGGGAAGGGCGGGGTATAAATCCAGACTACTACTACTACTCCTCTTCCTCTTCTTCTGGGGCCACATCTAATGACAGAGGTGTGCTCTTCAGTCAGACTGGAATGCATCCAGGTGTTTTGGCATGGGAGTGGAGAAGGGTTCTCTTGTGCTGCGGGTGGTTCTGGGGTTGAACTGGAGTCCAAGGAAAGAGGCAAGTTTACCTGTCCCTACGTGAAGGTGGTGTCTCTATCTGTTCTTCTATGAATAGGTTTCTACAAGTGCTTTGAGAACTGCCTCCTGGGCTGGTTCGTGGGCCTCATCTTCCTCTTACTTCTCTGAATCTTCATACCACCCATCTGATAAGGAGGAGCTGATGTCCTGATCCATGACGTTGCAAATAAAAGAAGTAAATGGGGCATATTGGAGTAAGCTATCCTGGTGCCTTGCGTTGGGAAAGACACAAGTAGGTAATGGGGAACACAGGAGAGGCAGCATGGAGCAGGGGCTAGAGTGTTGGGTGAGGGTCCAAGAGACCCACTTGGATCTGCATTAACAAAAACAACATTGGCCAAACATGGGAGGCGACAGGACTGCTATTAGTAGCCCTTGAAATAATCTGGAATAATGTGAAGACACCTCTGATCGGTAGATTTCCCTTTGCATCCTTTACAGGAGTTCTTTACAACACCCCTCCCGTCTTCTGACTGAGATAAAGAGACTCAGAGACTCTCCATGTCTACTCTACTGGTGTCTGACGAAGGGAGCCTTGTGACTCTCGAAAGCTTAATACCCTTTGAAACTCTGGTTGGTCTCTAAGATGCTCCTGGTCTGAAATCAAAACGTGCAACAGCCCTCCGTTTCCAGACCACGTTCTAGATAAAAAGAAAGAGCAGCTGTTGAGGACGGGGGGCAGAGCTTTTGGGGCTGTGGCTCAGTGGCAGAGTGTGTATCTGCTCTGCATGCAGAAGGCCCCGGTATCTCCACCTAAACAGATCAAGCAGTGTATGTGATGCGAGAGACCTCTGCGTGAGCCTTTGCCAGCCAGAATAGGCAACACTGATCTCGGTAGACCGATGGAGTGACTTCCTGGATGTAGCTTTATGTGTCCATGTGTCAGTCCTCGGGAGGGCCTCGTGTGACCTGTATGTTTCTGCTCAGTGTGCATGCACACATGCATGTGATAAGCTCTACCTGTACAACTTTGTAAAGTGTGGAATCCTAGCAGGGTTATGGACGCTGAGACCCAATGGTGGAAATCGACCAAAGGTGAAGAACAGGACATTATTGAGCTTGGGTAGACGGAACCTGAAGTGGGACAACCAAGAATGGTTGAGGAAGTCCAGATTCCAGTCTCCCTCATACAACGAGCCCCTTACAATAATTCAGGCTGGCAGGGCTCTTTTTGTAGAAAAAGCCCAGCAGGAACTCATTAGCATAATAGGCCATACCCAACAGCAGGCACTCATTAGCATATTAGGCCACACCCATGACAGCACTGCTCATTCACATATTAGGCCACACCCCCGTGTTACCAGAAGTGTGGTCATCCAACCACACCCACCTTTTGCTTCTTATTCTCTTTACCTTGTTGTCAAAACCCAGGGCTTTTTTTTTTTTTTGGAGCAGGAACTCCTTTGCATGTTAGGCCACGCCCCCTAATTGTAGCCAATCATAATGAGTTCCCGCTGGGCATGGCCAACTTGGGAGCCAGCTGGAACTCCGTTCCTGTGCGTTCCTGCCCAAAAATAGCCCTGCAGGCCGGATTGTCCTGAATAAATCCATGTGAATTTTCATACAGCCTTACAGAAGGCGTAGTCCACCCCCATTTAATGACCTGACTAGACCATCTGTGATCTTGTGGGAGAATCCATTTCACATACTGTGTGGATACAAAACTGCCCATGAGGCAGAAGGAAATGAAACTCCACCACACACAAAACAAATCCCTGTGATTACCGATCCCTGTCGTGTAGTTTCAGGAATCTGTGAGGACTGGAAGAATCACCAGATGCTCAAGCAGGAAGAACATTGATTGCATGTACCAGGAGAAGACGTGGAATATGAGCGCGTAGCCTTCCCATGAGATTGAAGAATTCCTGATTGTTCCTCGCCAAATGTAGCATCTTCACACTTGCATGCCCAAATAGGGCAAACGCGTCCTGCAATCTTTTTGACAAGCAATGGCATGGTCTACACAGCAGAGGGCAGTGCAGAGTGAAAAGGTACTCAAGGTTGAGTGCTGGAACTCACTTTAAAAAGGTATATCTTTATTTGCCTCTTAGGAGTTTTGTGTGTGTGTTGGGTTAACAGACAACTTTCTTTAAAAGGCTGTGACTTCTAGTCCCTGTTATCTCCCTGTGGCGTGACCCTTGGAAAGTAAGTAAAAATCTCTTCTCGTCTGGACTCCCTTGCTAACCACATGCCACTCAAGATGAATATCCATCATGGAGAAGTTTGTGTACAAATCATGTGCAGTTCATCCAATTTGTGTACAAGACTATGAAAATGACCCTACTCCAGAATATGTGCATTATAACTGCATTCACCAAAGAGATCTATTCTTGATTTCTCTAGGATCAACACCCTTTCATTCTACAATGAATGGTGTTTGGTGTAGTGGTTAAGTGCGCAGACTCTAATCTGGGAGAACCGGGTTTGATTCCCCACTCCCCCACTTGCACCTGGCTGGATGACCTTGGGCAAGCCATAGTTCTGGCACAGCTGTTCTTGAAAAAAGAGCAGTTTCTGTCAGAGCTCTCTCAGCCCCACCTACCTCACCGGGTGTCTGTTGTGGGGAGGGGAAGGGAAAGGAGTTTGTAAGATGCTCTGAGACACCTTTGGGTAGTGAAGGGCGGGGTATAAATCCAATCTTCTTTTTCTTCTTCTTCTACAAGCTGCCTGCAGCAGTCCACATTATATATTGCTGAGAATTTAAAAATATCCTGACACTGAGACTGTGCTCCTAAATTATGTATAATTTATAGAATTATGCATTTGGTGGAGAAAGTGGAGAGAGAGAACTTCTTTCTCCCTTTGACCATAACAGCTACAATCCAGGGGCATTCACAGATGTTGTTGGCAATAGATAACTGGATGGATGAAAGGAAAGACTTCTTCACTCAAAGAATGACTAAGCTGTGGGTTTTGGTGTCTGTGGACACAATGGCTATGAGCACGGATGGTTTTCAAAGGGGATTGGCGCGATTCGGGGAGGAGAGGCCCATCAGTGGCGACTGGCCATAGTCCCAACTCCAGGGGGAGTGTGTGGGGGTGTGCCCATCCCCATTACCCAGAGCCTAGGGATGCCAGCCTCCAGGTGGGACCTGGGGATCCCCCTAAATTACAGCTCATCTCCAGACAACAGAGATCAGTTCCCCTGGAGAAAATGTCTGCTGTGGAGAGTTGACTCTATGGCATCATATCCCGTTGATGTCCTTGTCCTCTCCAGGCTCCATCCCCAAATCTCCAGGAGCTTCCCAGCCTGGATCTGGCAACCCTACCAGAGCCACTCCCGGAGCCCAGAAATTCACTATAAGGGCAACACAGAAGCCTGTCCTGACAGCAGCAAGAAGGAAGACGGTTGCCACTGCTGCAACACAGTTTGGGTGCTTTAAGGCCCCAACGCAGATACTTCGAATAGCTGCCAGCGGTTTAGCCAGGCCAAAGCCATGAGAAGGGGAAACAAGGCTGCAGGTGCAGAGATTCTCCTGAGGTCGCACCCCTCCCCTGTGCTGTTTCCATGATCTGAAATTACCCTGTGTTAAGGAATGAGATTGATATTCTGCTCTATAGATTTATGTTTGCTGCTACACACACAATGGACTGTGCACACACACACACACACATAGCCTCAGAAAGCTGTACAAGTCACCCGTGGTGATACTACACATAGAAGGTGCCTGCATAAGCCTTGCACATGAATGAGGTTTCAGTTACACAGCCCCAGCCTTGTGGGGAAGCACACGTCTCCATATCGTCAGCAAAAACAACAACTTGAGAAGAAGCAGCCCCCATTGTTGAATTGTCTGCAATCACAGCATGCCACATCTCTGCTTTATTTCTGCATTGGCATTTCCTGCCAGATGGACCTTTGATGACCAGAGGAATGGCCGAGCTTCATCTGCACTTCAAGGGCGCATCCTGAAGCCAAGTTTTCACACTTGCCCAGATGCCCTCCTTTGAGTTAGGTCTTAAGTTACAATATTGTCCAACCCTCTAGGCAGCCACCCCTCACTACACGCAACCAATAGGATTAGTTTTGGGACGGACTAACAAGTAGGTGGGTCAAGAGGTTGGCACAGTTGCCACCCACCCAAAGAACCACCTATAAAAGGTAAGGGCCAGTCGCCTGGCCCTTGCTAGCCAGCAACCCCCGCAACACCCCCTGTCTGCTTTAATTCCCCTTTTGTCCAGCTTGCTATACCCAAACCCTTGCCTCTACTATGATCTCTTGGTCTGCAGTCAAGAGACCCACATGTACTGGCTGGTTCTGGTCGTGTGTTAAACTTCCCTAGAGTTCTATTCCTTCCCATCCATTCTTCATTGAAACGCACAAGCTTCAGGACAGAGAAGTATCACCTCTCATCACCATACCATTGCTAATGCAAAAGTGATTATTTTACTACTGTATTTCTAAGGAACTTGATTGAATGTGTGCGTGCATCAGTATTGTTTGTATGTGATTTATATTCTTGAGTAAAAGACAGTTATTTTAACAACACCAGCCTCGACTCCTTCTCTGGTAACCCTTGGTGGGAACAGGACCTTGGTAAACACTGGCAAGAACCCATCTACTTTGCCAATTGCTGTAGATAAAGCAATTCGGCTAACACCTGCAGGGCATTATTTGCCCAGCAGGAGACTGTACATGTACTGCTGGGCTAAACATGCAGCCCTCCAGCAATGGGGCAAATTGTGGCCCCAAGGCCATTTTGGGACAGGAAAGTGTTGGGGGGGGGGGATGAAGCCTTTCTCCCCACATCGTGGTTTGAATCCAAATCAGAGCCCCACAAACATTCAAAATCTGGGGGGGGGGACGGACAGAGAGGGGGTTTAAAACCCTCAAACCAAAAAAAAAAGCAAACCTGTAGCTTTAAGGGAGGAATCTCATGATACTACGTCTGGATGGTCATTTCAGGGGTTTCTAGGCAGGTCGGTGCCAGGCAGGAGAGAAGGGGTAGCTAGACTGTGTGGTTGTGTCAGATAAAGGCACAGAAATACTCTCCTTCATGGATAATCCCGTTAATGTTCAAGCCATCATCCAGACATTCAAGCCACTACTACACTACGCTTGAAAGCAAATGTTGAGAGTGCTTGAGGACTGGATTATTTATTAACCTAACAGTCGTGACAGTCTGACCCACAAATCAAACAGTCATTATGAAGAATGCTATCTATGTATTACAATCTGAAGCACTACAACATGATAAACAAATCACAAGAAAATCCTTGAACCAAGGTACATAATCAACGTCATCTCTGGATTATATAACAACGTTTCAAAAAATGGATCTTCTTCAGGAGATATTCTGTAGTGTACATATCGAAAGCTATCATAACAATGATTAAACTGTTTAAAATGAATTGCTAGTGGGGAGTACCACCTGTCAGCAATTTGCAAGGTCCCTTTAATTGCACTCTGGTAGCAATCACCAGAGAGAGAGACGCCCGGGATCCATTAGAAACATAGCAGTATATTTTGAGCCTGAATGTTAACTGAGATCAGCGTCCTATCTGAATTCAGTGTAAGTTACTACTAGGTTGATTATTTTTAAATACTTTGTGATTTGAAATATCTTGTATGTTTTCATAACAAAGGGAACATTACTATATTACAGATTTCTTAAGATGTTGTCTAGCACTCATGAAACAGAGAGCTTTTGCACCATTATGTAAGATAGCACTAAGATTATTGTATTGCCTCTTGTTTATTTATTTATTATTTATTTATTTATTAGTTTGATTTATATCCCACCCTCCCAAAGGCTCAGGGCGGCTCACATGCGGTGTAGCATGTATTCTAAAAATTGTATTTTTGTACACTACAGAATATTCTCCCGAAGAAGATCCATTTTTTTGAAACGTTGTTATATAATCCGGAGACGACCCTGATTATGTACTTTGGTTCAAGGATTTTTTTATGATTTGTTTATCGCCGCCCTGGGCCGCTTGGGTAGGGCGGGATATAAATCCCAAGTAAGTAAGTAAGTAAGTAAATAAATAAAATGTTGTAGTGCCTCAGATTGTAATACATAGCATTCTTCATAAGTCTTAATGACTGTTTGATTTGTGGGTCAGACTATCACGACTGTTGGCTTTATACTTATTTATTAACCTGCCGCCTCACTAGAAGTCATCATCTGCCCACCCGGGCACTGGAACTGGCGCCAGGCCCACAAGTCGTGGTGGGACTATCGATCAATTCTAGCCTCTGGTTGTCAGGTCAGGAGTTGGATCATCTCACCCCCTACGGATTGCACACTGCCCTTTCAGAGGGCTTGGATACCACTTCACAGCAACAGCATTCCTGAGGTTGTATCCTGCCAGATTTCCCGCTGCTGGAAAAGAGGAGAAGAACCCCTTTTGATCACCACATAGGCTATGCTAGAGATTGTTGGACTTCTGTGGGTATGGTGGCTGGCAGTGAGGAAGGGATTTAAACAGCTGTTAGGCTCTATCTCACTAATTCAGGTTGCCAACTCTGGCCTGGGAAGCTCCTGGAGATTTGGGAGGGATGTCTGGGGAGATTTGGGAGGAATGTCTGGGGAGATTTGGAAGGGATGTCTGGGGAGGGGTGGAAGTCCGAGGATGGATTTCACTTAAACTCTATAGTATACCATAGAGTCCACTTGCCAAAGCAGCCATTTTCTCAAGGGGAACTGATACCTGTATGAAGGAGAGAATTTATAATTCTGAGATCAGACGCTATCAGGAGGTTGGTAACCCTAACCGTGGTCTGTCATGCACCTGGTTATTTCTTTCTTTACTTTTTCTGTGTCCTCAGGGCTGCATACTGTGATGAACACCAAGCAGAGATGCCAGCTTCTAGGTGGGGCCCATGGATCTCCCAGAATTACAACTCATCCCCAGACTCCAGAGATCCGTTTCCCTGGAGAAAATGGATGCTTTGGAGGGTGGGGTCTGTGGCATTGTACCCCACTAAGCCTCCCCAGGCTCCACCCCCAAATTGCTAGGAGCTTCCCAACTTGGATCTGGTACTCCATACCCCACCAGTGGCCTGGGAGGTCCAGCAACCCTGTTAGACTGACCTGACTCTGCAGGTCTTCCCTATATGGTTTGATTGATAGATTAAATTTTTACCCTGCCCTCCCGGCCATGGCCGGCTCAGGGCAGCTTACATAAGAACAGAATAAAATTCCAGTTGTATAGTTTAAAATGATCAAACATCAATTAATACATAATGATGCTAAAACCATACACATAATAAAGTGCTAGTAACATAATTTCCTCATCTTGTAGTCAGCTCCTTGGTCTTCTTCAATTGTCTTGGGCGATTTGCCTCCCAGCCCCTTGTTGGCTGGATTTGGTTGGATGTCACCAACAGTGGGCCTGCTGTAAGACTCAGCTACGTTCAGCTTGAAGAGGATGGGGAAAGTTCGCATGTCAGCTTCAACTTTCTTGATTCTGCCCCCCTCCCCTTGAATGGTGAATTGCACAGCTTCCAGAATAATGAAGCAATATGATCAAAGGGCTCTTTTTGTAGCAGGAACCAGAGGTCATTTCAGGGGGGATCGCGGGGGATCGCAGTTCCCCCAGGTGAGGTGCAGGGGGCGGGGCAAACAACAAAGCCCCGCCCCTTCTTCCGGCCGCCCCCTTCTTCCAGCCCCATTCTGTTGCAGGAGGAAGAAGCAGGAGGGTAAGTTGGCGTCCTCCCCCTCTGCCTGGCCGAGGCCACTCTACGTGGCCTCCGCAAGGACTCCCAGCCCCATCCAGGAGCTTCCCCGAGGTAGCTGTGTTAGTCTGTTGCTGCAAAATAGTCCAAGAGTTCAAATAGCACCTTTAAGACTAACCTTTAAGACTAAGACTAACTGAGTGGTGGGTGTGGCCTTATGACACACTTCCGATGATGTCAGGGGGTGTGGCATATGCTAATGAGTTATGCTAATGAGTTCCCCTAGCTCTTTTTCTACGAAACGACCCCTGGCAGGAACTCCTTTGCATATTAGGCAACACACCCCTAATGTAGCCAATCCTCCAAGAGCTTACAGAGCTCTTCTTACAGGGGCTACTGTAAGATCTTGGAGGACTGGCTACATTAGGGGTATGTCGCCTAATATGCAAAGGAGTTCCTGCTACAAAAAGAGCCCAACTTCTCCACTCCCCACCCCCAGGATTTTGTTTAAAAGTTTGATTACTTACTTAAAAATGCATATCCCAGATCAGCAGTTCTGCTCAGCACATAATTGTTTTCTAGAGATGATGCTCATGTGAAGGAAATTTTATGCTGTATCTGCCAGATTTCATTTCATCTTATTTATTTGGCTTCATTTATATCCTGCATTTCTCCCCAAGAGCAGCTATTTATAAAGATAACAGCACCACATTGGCACGGAGCACAATCCACCCTGGAATCTAAAGACCTCCTAAATTTCAAGTGGGTTGAACAACAGGGCTTAAATCTACAGACCACCAAAGACTCTCTGCACAGCTGTACTTCTCCCTACTAATTCTCAAAATGCCTGTCAAGCAGTAGCCTAGCAGGAAAGTTCTGGCTGGCAACAGCATTTTTTTTTTTTAAGTCTGCATTTGTTTCATTTTTCCTACACTTACAGTGACTGACTGTGTTTGCCTTTCCACTGAGAACTCTGCATTTGCCATCCTTCCTTTCGGTGGTCTGTTCTGTTTCTTTTCCCAAAGTGAAAGTGGCTCCGTCTGCAAAGCCTCCCCACCCCCATCCCATTCCCATTGGTCTACTATTAGTCCCTATGGGGGACTTTTTGGGAGGGGCTGTTTGGTGTAGTGGTTAGGAGCACAGTAGAGTGATTAGGAGTGCGGACTCTAATCTGGGAGAACCGGGTTTGATTCCCCACTCCTCCACATGCAGCTGATAGTGTGACCTTGGATCAGTTACAAGTTCTTTCAGAGCTGTTCTCTCAAGGGCAGTCCTCAAAAGAGCTCTCTCAGCCCCACCTACCTCATAGAGTGTCTGTAGCAGGGAGGGGAAGGGAAAGGAGATGGTAAGCCGCTCTGAGACTCGTTTGGGTAGTAAAGGGCGGCATATAAATCCAATCTCCTCCTCCTCCTCCTCCTACCAAATGCAGCAGAATGTGTGCTGCCGGTCCTGTAAAGAACTCCCAGGTTTCAAGCAAATTGTACCAAGAAGTCAAATTCGACAGGCCCTTAACAAGCTGCCCCCCACTCTCTATTTTCCCAGTCATAGTACTTGCAAAGGGGGGAAAAACACCTCGCCCTCCCACACAGGAGGGGGTGAAAGGGAACAGCAGCTCTTTGCAGTTTTGTCTCCAAAGGTGATCAGTTGGGAGTGATCTAGGATCCTCCCTTGTAAAGATTTTATTGGAAGAGCGAAGTACTATCAGCCAGGAAATTGATGGAATCAAAGAAAAGCACCAGAGCACATTGCTTTGCTAGGAAGCACCCAAACGAAACACAAATGACAGGTTGGGGGGGGTCATTATACCAACAACCCTGGATTTGTATGTTCTAGAAAAATCACTGTACTGACCCAAATCAGGAAATTCTGTGTATATCTTCATTTGGGCAATTTCATTATGCACACTCCTAGTTATGACCACCGACAAACAATGCTCGCTGTAAGCTGTGGAGTCTTGTGAGCAAAAATTCTACTTTGTGAACTACTGGCATTAAAGTTATGACTAATGAGCGATTTGGCTACTGCACAAATTAGTTTGCTCTGGAGCCATCCTTCCTGAGCTAAGACAAAAATGTGTGAGCCGGAGGCTAAAAAACTGTGAGCTAGCTCACACTAACTCAGCTTAGAGGGAACACTGCCGACAAAACTGGAACGTACAAGCATACCTCCTTTACACTGTGCTCATGAATCACATTTCAAACTTCTTGTGGTCTGTTCTACGGAGATAATTACTTTCTCCTCAATTTACCAACAGTTTTTTTTCTTTTTATGTTTTAAGTTTGGGAGTTGAAAGATCTACAGTTCAAATGTTGACCCAGCAAGGAACATACTAGGCATTTTTAGTTTTATATATATATATTTATTAGCTTCTATGACCAAAGGTCTTAAGCTCAATTATAAAAGATGAATATACAACAGCATTTTTAGTTAAACCGGCCGCTATGTGCTTGCCATGTTGGGACTGGCACAAGGCACTTCATGTTGGCAATGTCCACCCCTTCTTCCCGTATTTAAAAAAAAATAGTTCCATTTGTAATGGGAAGTGTATTTAACATTTTGTTAGGATCATAGGTTTGTTTTCTCAGATCTTTCTGTACCTTCCACCCAAGAATGTGCTGTTTATTCTGTTTACTTTTTGAAGACAGGTGACGTTTATTCTGCAGTATTCAGATCAATCCTCCATTTCTGTCTGGTTTCGCCCCCTTCAGCTCTTAATATCTTACCCACTTTTAAGCATCCAGCCAACACATTTCTGTTTACCCTTTCTCTTTGTGTGTGCTCTTCTAATTTTTTTCTGGATCTAATCTCAGGCATATTTTAAGAGAATTATGCCAGGCTGCTAAGGGTGCAAGTCCTGACCTGGATGGCCCAGGATAGCCGAAATTCTTTAGATCTAGGAAGCTAAGCAGGGTTGGTCCTGGTTGGTATTTGGGTGGGAGACCACCAAGGAAGTCCATGGTTGCTAAGCTAAATTGGCTGCAACTTGATGGCACTTTAGACCACCAAAGGAGCAAAGCTAAGGAGATCCACACAAAAGCAAGTCCCATTTTATTCAATGGGACTTACTCCCATTCTTAGGATCGCATCCCAAATGGCTTGTGCTTTTTTATGCTACTATTGTTGATTTCTTAAAATAATTTTTTTACAACTTATGGTTTTATGATGTTTTATTTTGGAAGTTACCTAAAGCACATTCTCTGGAGATGTGGCATATACCTTTTTCAAACAAATCTATCTATCTTAGAGAACAATCCTCAGCAGATCTGCTCAGAATCCTGCTGAGGTCTATTCAGTGGGAAGTGGTCTTAAAGTCGCACCATTAAGCCGTAGACAAAATACACTGCTCACCAGTTTAGATGATCATGAACCAGGAAATGTAGTTCGTTTCGTGGTTCGTGGCGTGGCCAGTTCATGAGCCACGAACTGTCGTGAATTTTTAGGTGCCCACCGCATGTTTCCTAAAGCACATTCTCTGGAGATGTGGCATTACTTTCCCCCCTCGTGGGGCAGGGGCTTTAGAGAACAATCCTCAGCAGATCTGCTCAGAATCCTGCTGAGGTCTATTCAGTGGGAAGTGGTCTTAAAGTCGCACCATTAAGCCGTAGACAGAATACACTGCTCACCAGTTTAGATGATCATGAACCAGGAAATGTAGTTCGTTTCGTGGTTCGTGGCGTGGCCAGTTCATGAGCCACGAACTGTCGTGAATTTTTAGGTGCCAAATGGACTGTTTTGGTTTGTGAGGGTTGTGATGCAGTAGAATGCCCCTCCTGGCATGCTAGAGACACCAAACTCACAGGACATCTCTGGCTGACTCTTTTCTACCTCCGAGTTTGTTGAGGATTGAGGGGGTCCGAGTTACGGCCCAACAAGTGCTTTCTGGAGAAAAGACAGACACAGGTTTGGGAGGTTTGGGAGAGTATAGAATGGACCCTGTGCAAGTTAGAGACATCAAACTCACAGAGGACTCCCCCCTGATGCTCCTCCATGGGCCCTCCAAGTTATGTACAGATTGGACTGACAGCAGTGATTCAGAGGGTGGGGGTGGGAAGCATCCTCCCCTGCCACATCTCAACTCCCCATTGCAGCTCCCACCTCGAGTACACCCCTCCATGGCCTTTTCCAGCCCCACATCAGAAAGCAGCCATGCCTCCCATCTTCTCCAGTCCCAGGGACGCCAACAGGGATCCTCCAAAAGGGATACGTGGAGGGCCCAGGAAGCAGTCACTCACCTTGCTGGTGAGATGATTGCTGTGGATGGCCATCTTTCGCTGGCTGCTGCACCGACCGGCAACCACGTACTCTGTCCCCTTGTGGAGGACCATGAGCCAGTGAGTCTTGCCAGCCATGCACCACTCTCCAGGTCAGCTCTCCAGAGCGCAAGGCAGAACCCTGCACTTCACGGCAGACCTCTGGAGCAGCCAGCAGCACGTCTACATCTCCCCTCACTGCTCACTTGTGGCAACAAAAGGACCTCTCTCTCCAGACTGTCAGGGCATGGCCCAGGCCCCAGGAGGGGACAGTCCTGACAGATGAATAAGAAGATATTGGATTTATACCCAACTCTTCACTCAGAGTCTCAGAGCGGCTTACAGACTCCTTTCCCTTCCCCTCTCCACAACAGACACCCTGTGAGGTTGGCGGGTCTGAGAGAGCTCTGACAGAAACTGCTCTTTTTCAAGAACAGCTCTTATCAGAACTACAGCTTGCCCAAGGTCATCCAGCAGCTGAGTGGAGGAGTGGGGAATCAAACCCAGTTCTCCCAGATTAGGGTCTGTGCACTTAACCACTACACCAAACCACTACACCAAACTACAAAGCGGTTCTGCTCCATGCACAGGGGATGGATGCAGACCACATGGTGCAAAATACCACTGCTGTGATGCAGAGTAGCCTGAGGGAGTGGGTGGGCATAGGCAACATCATCCGTGGCTACATGTTCATGGATGCCGGCACCAACATGCTGGCAGTGGTGAAGGCTGTCTGCTTCAGTGGTGAAGGCTGTCTGCCTGGTGCACACAATTCACCTGGTAGTGAAGGGTGCCCTAGAGCTGGGGAGAACTGTCAAGGCCACCTGGAACACTGACACCCTCGAGACGTGGTCCTTACTGAAGACCTTCCAGGCCTGGGTGCCCACTGCCACCACCCCCTGTAAATGGAAAGCCTGAACACCAGGTCGTGACGTCACAGTAATGGCGATGAGAGTAGTCATAGTATTTCCTGTGTGACTCGAGCAGGAGAAGACAACGTTGGTCTCTTTCTCCCGGGCTGGTTTTCTCTTTGCAAAAATGAGGGAGGCTTTCTGGAGTTGGTTTGGGGGGGGTTGGGGTTTTTTGTTTTTTGTTTTGCACAGTGGCCATCTTTATTTTCTTGGATGGAAGAGGATTCATCTTGCTTGCTTTTGGAGGACTCTGGACGTGGTGGGT